>NC_064614.1:454121200-454424231 GCF_023898315.1 Schistocerca nitens
GCTTCACGCAACAGAAATTTATTGCAAAATTCAAATTGCTCTACACAGATATGAAATTAGTTGTCAATGTGGTAACGACTCGGTTGGTGAGCCATTCCGTATCTCCACTGGTGTTAAGTAGCAATGTGAGATTCCCCCTCCCCCTCCCCCCAAAGTTATTTTCCTTGTGTATTGCCGCTGTCATGTTCTTCCTCCAGAAATACAATTAGCCAACACAACAGATGCGAAATTGTGTAAACTGAGCCGTCTCGAAAAAGTAAGGACTCTAATATTTTCTGCAGCTGTAGTTAGTTACAATATGCTGATATCATTGCAATTGTCCGAAGAGCACCTATTATTAATCCTAAGTTCCTCCTCCACAGCATACAAAATTATTGTTGTCAGTGAAACAGGTCCTTCCTCAACCAGCACTTCGGGAAGTGGGTAACACCTTTCCTTACTTGCTCTCATCAAGTGCAAATATAAATGTGGAAATGCTGGAGCATCCTTCGCCAGACTAATACCTCGAGTGTTCGACAACCACGAGCTCAATGCCGCAACAAAGATCCTCGTTTACTATTCGGTTGTAATTTCCACCTTGGTTTATGGATCTGAACCCCGAACATGTTCCAGACGGAACCGTAAAATGCTGGAACAATGCCTACAGCGATGCTTGGGGAGGATTATGCATATAACGTGGCAACATAGACACACAGATGCCAACATTGTTGAAGGGACATATACAATCAGCATAGAAGCGATGGATTTGAGGCCCACTTACGATGGGCAGGGCATGCAGTCCACAGCCCAGTAATCACATTCCAAAACAAGTGTTTTACTCTTAGTTAACAACGACAAACGAAGTGTGAGAGGTCAGAAGAAACTATTTAAGGATGTAATTCAGGCTGACACTAAGATGTACCATATTAATGTTAACAGTAGGGAGACCTCAACCCTCGACCGTTCATCCTGGAGATCACTAGTCCATCGCGGGCCACTTTTTGAAGAAAACAGCCTACTAAAAGCGGCATATAAAAGGCAGGGTACAAAAAGAAAAGAAAATGCTGAAACGAAATGGAAGGACAGGACCTGGACCACATGGGATCACCTGTCATCATTTCGGCAATCTGTGTACCTCCGGCATCAGAGTATACAATCACCTCTGGAATCACATGTGACTGAAAGACAAACCTACTCGACTATGACTGAGGGACCCATTGATTCCTACTAGGCCTTCTCTTTTTACCTATGTGATCCTCTGCTGCATTCGCTATTCATTTCTCAAAGTTACCCAGTCGTTTTCTACTGTCTTCCTTTCCCCTATTGCAGTCAATCGTTGTTTAATGATCGATCTTAAATTCTCAACAGCTTCGGGTTCTTTCAATTTATCCAGGTCCCATCTGGTTAATCTCGTACAATTTTTCAGTTTCTTTTGTTTGAATGTGTCGTTCAATAAATTATGGCCAGTGTCCACATCTGACCTTGGAAATCAAATTCAAAATGGTTCAAATGGTTCTGAGCACTATGGGAATTAACATCTGTGGTCATCAGTTCCCTAGAACTTAGAACTACTTAAACCTAACTAACCTAAGGACATCACACACATCCATGCCCGCGGCAGGATTCGAACCTGCGACCGTGGCGGTCACGCGGTTCCGGACTGAAACGCCTAGAACCGCACGGCCACACCGGCCGGCCGACCTTGGAAATGTCTTACAGTTTTTGAAATCTCTGTCATACCGTTATATAATCAGTCTTAAAACCTACCAGTGTTCCCAGGTCTCTTGCATGTATACAGCCTTCCTTCATGATTCTTAAACCAAGTGTTATCAGTAATTAAATTATGCTCTGTGCAAAATTTTGCCAGGCGACTTCATCTCGTGACGAGACGGTAGTAAAAATTTATGCATCCACCGAGTAATGTCTTTCATTCGCGTCTGTGTCGTATGGTTTGTGGCGACACCGCTCGCTTTCTCAATGAAATTTAAGCTGACTATCCCTGAGACACATAATGAAAATAAAATGTCTGTTACGTCAGATAACACGTGCGGCATGTAAATAATGTTCCCTAACAACGAGCTAATTTTTCAAAATATTCACTTTTTATTTAATACTTCCACAGATTACATTTTTATTTAATACTTCCACAGATTAAATAGCAGACTGGAGAAAATCTAATTACTGTAGCTAATTAAATCTAAATGTGTCTCAAGCCTCCATATAGTGATTTTAAATTCACTATAAATTTCAAATGAATATGGTAACGCTGCAAAATTATTTCAAGTGCCAGTGTTCACAGTCGTATAATATTCTAAGTCGGCCCCCCTCTGTAAGTGCGGTCAACCGAATTCCAGAATTTCCGCCAATTTGTGTCATGTTTCAGTAAGAAATTTCACCAGTACGAAATACCACTTTTAATTAATACACGCTATCATAAAACTAGAGACGCCAGAAGAAGGGCGCTGAAGCACCGATTAAAGTGATATATTACAAGAGATTAGATCTTAATCAAAGTGATTCTTCGTTTCACTTGATGAGAGCAATATTTATTTTACATTAATTGTGCCTCGAACTTTTACAATATACATACAAATGGTACGCCAGTCTGAGAGGCACCCACATGCCTTGCTCATACTGTGGCATCAAGCAGTCAGGCCTGCAAGATGATTTATCGAGTAACATGAACTTTCGTACTCACAATTAAGTTACAAATTATCATCCTGTATGAATACGCAACGGAAACGCACATCTGACTATCAGTAACTTACAGAACTCTGACTGTTCACTACGCACTGGTAATGCCACATTTTCTTTCTTTTTTTATTTAACGCCTTTTATCAACACGTGGCCATCGCACTGAATATGAGTGGCGCACACATTATAAATTCTGGATATCATGACAACATACAATTCGAAGGAAAAGGCCACCAATCTTTTTCTTTTCGCTATCTTATTTATTCCGATAAATTCTATAACCTAAACACACAAATTCTATAGCCTACAACAATAACACATGAGAAATTCTGCCCAGTGGGCATGGCTTTACATTGGTGATTCTCTACCTTATGGTCTACATCTACATCTACATCTATACTCCGCGAGCCACCTTACGGTGTGTGGCGGAGGGTACTTATTGTACCACTATCTGATCCCCCCTTCCCTGTTCCATTCACGAATTGTGCGTGGGAAGAACGACTGCTTGTAAGTCTCCGTATTTGCTCTAATTTCTCGGATCTTTTCGTTGTGATCATTACGCGAGATATATGTGGGCGGTAGTAATATGTTGTCCATCTCTTCCCGGAATGTGCTCTCTCGTAATTTCGATAATAAACCTCTCCGTATTGCGTAACGCCTTTCTTGAAGTGTCCGCCACTGGAGCTTGTTCAGCATCTCCGTAACGCTCTCGCGCTGTCTAAATGTCCCCATGACGAATCGCGCTGCTTTTCGCTGGATCATTTCTATCTCTTCTATTAATCCAACCTGGTAAGGGTCCCACACTGATGAGCAATACTCAAGAATCGGACGAACAAGCGTTTTGTAAGCTACTTCTTTCGTCGATGAGTCACATTTTCTTAGAATTCTTCCTATGAATCTCAACCTGGCGCCTGCTTTTCCCACTATTTGTTTTATGTGATCATTCCACTTCAGATCGCTCCGGATAGTAACTCCTAAGTATTTTACGGTCGTTACCGCTTCCAATGATTTACCACCTATGGCATAATCGTACTGGAATGGATTTCTGCCCCTATGTATGCGCATTATATTACATTTATCTACGTTTAGGGAAAGCTGCCAGCTGTCGCACCATTCATTAATCCTCTGCAGGTCTTCCTGGAGTACGTACGAGTCTTCTGATGTTGCTACTTTCTTGTAGACAACCGTGTCATCTGCAAATAGCCTCACGGAGCTACCGATGTTGTCAACTAAGTCATTTATGTATATTGTAAACAATAAAGGTCCTATCACGCTTCCTTGCGGTACTCCCGAAATTACCTCTACATCTGCAGATTTTGAACCGTTAAGAATGACATGTTGTGTTCTTTCTTCTAGGAAATCCTGAATCCAATCACAAACCTGGTCCGATATTCCGTAAGCTCGTATTTTTTTCACTAAACGTAAGTGCGGAACCGTATCAAATGCCTTCCTGAAGTCCAGGAATACGGCATCAATCTGCTCGCCAGTGTCTACGGCACTGTGAATTTCTTGGACAAATAGGGCGAGCTGAGTTTCACATGATCTCTGTTTGCGGAATCCATGTTGGTTATGATGAAGGAGATTTGTATTATCTAAGAACGTCATAATACGAGAACATAAAACATGTTCTATTATTCTACAACAGATTGACGTAAGCGAAATAGGCCTATAATTATTCGCATCTGATTTATGACCCTTCTTGAAAATGGGAACGACCTGCGCTTTCTTCCAGTCGCTAGGTACTTTACGTTCTTCCAGAGATCTACGATAAATTGCTGATAGAAAGGGGGCAAGTTCTTTAGCATAATCACTGTAGAATCTTACGGGTATCTCGTCTGGTCCGGATGCTTTTCCGCTACTAAGTGATAGCAGTTGTTTTTCAATTCCGATATCGTTTATTTCAATATTTTCCATTTTGGCGTCCGTGCGACGGCTGAAGTCAGGGACCGTGTTACGATTTTCCGCAGTGAAACAGTTTCGGAACACTGAATTCAGTATTTCTGCCTTTCTTCGGTCGTCCTCTGTTTCGGTGCCATCGTGGTCAACGAGTGACTGAATAGGGGATTTAGATCCGCTTACCGATTTTACATATGACCAAAACTTTTTAGGGTTCTTGTTTAGATTGTTTGCCAATGTTTTATGTTCGAATTCGTTGAATGCTTCTCTCATTGCTCTCTTTACGCTCTTTTTCGCTTCGTTCAGCTTTTCCTTATCAGCTATGATTCGACTACTCTTAAACCTATGATGAAGCTTTCTTTGTTTCCGTAGTACCTTTCGTACATGATTGTTATACCACGGTGGATCTTTCCCCTCGCTTTGGACCTTAGTCGGTACGAACTTATCTAAGGCGTACTGGACGATGTTTATGAATTTTTTCCATTTTTGTTCCACATCCTCTTCCTCAGAAATGAACGTTTGATGGTGGTCACTCAGATATTCTGCGATTTGTGCCCTATCACTCTTGTTAAGCAAATATATTTTCCTTTCTTTCTTGGCATTTCTTATTACACTTGTAGTCATTGATGCAACCACTGACTTATGATCACTGATACCCTCTTCTACATTCACGGAGTCGAAAAGTTCCGGTCTATTTGTTGCTATGAGGTCTAAAACGTTAGCTTCACGAGTTGGTTCTCTAACTATCTGCTCGAAGTAATTCTCGGACAAGGCAGTCAGGATAATGTCACAAGAGTCTCTGTCCCTGGCTCCAGTTCTGATTGTGTGACTATCCCATTCTATACCTGGTAGATTGAAGTCTCCCCCTATTACAATAGTATGATCACGAAACTTCTTCACGACGTTCTGCAGGTTCTCTCTGAGGCGCTCAACTACTACGGTTGCTGATGCAGGTGGTCTATAGAAGCATCCGACTATCATATCTGACCCACCTTTGATACTTAACTTAACCCAGATTATTTCACATTCGCATTCGCTAATAACTTCACTGGATATTATTGAATTCTTTACTGCTATAAATACTCCTCCACCATTGGCGTTTATCCTATCCTTGCGGTATATATTCCATTCTGTGTCTAGGATTTCGTTACTGTTCACTTCCGGTTTTAACCAACTTTCCGTTCCTAATACTATATGCGCACTATTTCCTTCAATAAGCGATACTAATTCAGGAACCTTGCCCTGGATACTCCTGCAGTTTACCAATATTACGTTAACTTTTCCTGTTTTTGGTCTCTGAGGACGGACGTTCTTTATCAACGATGCTGATGTTCTCTCTGGTAAGCCGTCAGGTATTTTATCGTTTCGCCCAAGGGGGGGTCCCTCTAACCTAAAAAACTCCCGTGTGCACGCCACACGTACTCTGCTACCCTAGTAGCTGCTTCCGGTGTGTAGTGCACGCCTGACCTGTCTAGGGGGGCCCTACAGTCTCGTAATTATTTAACGCTACAGTGCACTTTCTGGATAGGATGGTGGATCTTTTATTATATCTCACACTTCGACTCTCACAGTCATTATCACGAAACTTTCCTCCAGATCGAGCGTTACAGAAGGAACAAACATAACCCACTAATCTTTTGAAACTACCTTGCTACTCTCCCATGCAAACCACACATACTTAAATTACATGACATACACCACACTACAACATGGAATACAATACAATAAATAGTCACAACACTATCACTTTCAGCTTTCCCACTTCAATTAGTATTTATCCCAGTTTCACACGACACTGCCCCACTTTGTAATTCTAGTTTCCTACTATGAACTCTGGAGATATATGCACGTCTTCCTGTGCAATGCAAGCCAAGTGGCATTGCTGGATAGACGGCCGACTCACCTTGCTTCTCTCTCAGAGTTTGAATCTAGCGTCACACGGAATCATATCACGCAAAGTAATATTAAGAACATATTCATCACACACGCGAGTCCTCAACTGATACCATGGACGAGTACTTCTCTTTATCCTTTGTCTCATACACAGATTGAGACTCACACAGTACTCACCACGTGGAAGTACTCGTCTCTAATTTCAAGTCCTGCACACGCCATTTCTTAAATATTTCAACTTATGGTACACACGCTATTTCTTAAATATTTCAACTTATTGTACACACGCTAGTAATTCAGCTTAACTTAAGCACACGGAAGTATTTCAACTTATTGCTACACGTGGTTTCATTGTGACCGTTGGTCACTTCCGAAGATTACTACGATCCCATTAATATTACCTGCCTGACATTTAATTCTCCCCACAAAAGTTCCTGAAATAGAGAAATTATTATTTCAAACTACTCTTAAATATTCCACATGCATACCATGTCTCCACTCTTTTGTCTTTACGGAGCACACCTAATACAGGTCTTAACAACACAAGATCCAGCGGCAGAGTGCTGAAACATGGCCGTTCTTCAGGTCCTCTCGCACCTCTGCTGAAGTGGGGGAGCACCTTGCTACCGTATTGGTCAGCCACATTTCAGGTGCTCAAAGCTCAGGTAAATTTCATCTCTTTGGTCCCACCAAAGGTGGCCAAAGGATCATCTCAAAGATGATCATATATTCACATTCACTATCTGCGGTTAGCAGACGACCATACATTCATTCATTTCACAGATCTCACCAAACTGAATGTAGGGATTTACTTTGTGGGAGTACACATGTGATCAGTTAAATAAATAAATTGTCATTCTTTCCCACACTGGTATCTAGCTTTGCTGTATTAATTGAAATTGAGTTATTTTACAAAAAAAAAGTGTTGTTCTGACAAAAATAATGAAGTATGTTGTACCTATTTTCAATGTCGGGCGGTACTGTACCCTTTCAAGTCTTGTAACAAAACAAGCTGCTCTTTCCACTGCTGCTACCCAGATTTAAGTATCTCGAATAGAATTTGAATCATGGAAGAAACTACGAAAAACTGTAATTAACTGACCAAAATCCAATAATTAAACAGAAACTTATGATCTAATTGTTGTTTGTGATGTGTGCTTATGTTATCTACCATATGCTACAGTGCTATTATGCCGACTTCAGTCAAGCATTTCATTCAGACGTCTCTCATTGGGTAATCAAGTACGTAAATAAACATGTAAATTGCTCATTCGATTCGCCTCGATGAGCGCTGTAACTTAATTAGTAGATTTGTTATTAAAGTTAGTGTTGAAAATTCGGTGCAAATTCCTTCTTTGCACAATAATTAAGTAAATACATCATCTGAACATTCCCTCTACATACCAGAAGAATCGTCTCGCTGACTACTTGAAGTCGGTGTATCGTGCTTTGCGCAAGGACTGACACAGCATGTAGAAAAGTCAAAACAGTCTTCGGTGAAATCAAGGACAATTGTGGTAACGTTAAGAGTACAATGGAAATTCTTCTGCTAAACGCAGAGGAAAGAGCGGATAGGTGGAAAGAGTACACCGAAGGTGAAGGACTTGTCTTATGATAGATGAACAAATTGGAATAGATAAGAAAGACACTGTTAGTTTAGTATTAGAGTCCGACTTTAAAAGAGCTCTGGAAGACTTTAGATCAAATAAGGCAGAAGGGATCGATTACATTCTATCGTAATGTCTAGAATCATTGAGGGAATGGCAACTAAACGACTATTCAAGGAGATGTCTAAAATCTATTGAGACCCGCTACGTACCTTCAGACTTTCGGAAAAACTTCATCCACGCAATTGCGAAAATAGCAAGGACAGATAAGTGCGAAAATTACCGTACAGTCAGCTTAACGGCTCATGCATCTAAGCTGCTCACAAGAATAATGTACAGAAGAATGGATAGAAAACGGACGATCTGTTAGCTGCCGATCAGTTTGGCTGTAGGAAAGACAGACAGTTCTGAAGTTGCTGTTAATATTGGAAGCACGACTTGCGAAAATGAAGACATGGTCATGGGATTTGTTGACCTAGAAAATGCCGTCGTCAGCGTAAAGTGGTCCGAGATACGCGACGTTCTGAGAAAAGTAAGAGTTACAGGGTAAGACGGGTGGCATACAATATCTACAAGACCGAAAGGGAAAAATAAGTTTATAAGTGCAAGAACGAAGTGCTCTGGTTGAAAATGTTGTAAGACTGTGATACAGTCTCTCATACCTATGTTCAATCTATACATCTAAGGAGCAATGACGGAAATAAAAGAAAAGTTGAAGAGTGGGGTTAAAACTCAGGGTGAAAGGATATCAGTGAAAAGATTCGCTGATGACATTGCTGTCCTCAGAGAGAATGAAGAAGAATCACAGAATCTACTGAATGGAATGAACAGCCTTATGAGTGCAGAATATCGACTGAGAGTAAACCGGAAAAAAATGAAAGTAATGACGAGCAGCACAAATGAGCATATCGATAAACTTAACATCAAACTTGGTGATCACGAAGTAGACGTAGTTAAGGAACTCGAACCTTGGAAGCAATATAACGCATGCCTGACGCAGCAAGAAGGACATAAAAAGTCCACTGGTGTCAAACATAGGCCTCAATTGGAGGAAGGAATTTATGAGAATGTGCGTTTGGAGCACAGGGTAGTATGATAGTGAATCGTCGACGGTGGGGAAACCGGAGCAGAAGAGAATCGAAGCGTTTGAGATGTGGTACCACCTTCTGACTTGTTTGATGCCACCTGCCACGTATTCCTCTCCTGTGCTAACCTCTTCATCTCAGAGTAGCACTTGCAGCCTACGTCCTCAATTATTTACTGGATGTATTCCAATCCCTTATGTCTTAACAGACGTCCTATCTTCCTGTCCCTTCTCCTTATCAGTGTTTTCCACATATTCCTTTCCTCTCCGATTCTGCGTAGAACCTCCTCATTCCTTACCTTATCAGTCCACTTAATTTTCAACATTCGTCTGTAGCACTACATCTCAAATGCTTCGATTCTCTTCTGTTCCGGTTTTCCCACACTCCATGTTTCACTAACACACAACACTGTACTCCAGAAGTACCTTCTCAGAAATTTCTTCGTCAAATTAAGGCCGGTATTTGATACTGGTAAACTTCTCTTGGCCAGGAATGCCTTTTTTGCCATAGCTAGTCTGCTTTTGATGTCCTCCTTGCTCCCTCCGTCATTGGTAATTTTACTTCCTAAGTAGCAGAATTCCTTAACTTCATCTCCTTCGTGACCATCAATCCTGATGTTCAGTTTCTCTCTGTTCTCATTTCTACTACTTTTATTACCTTCGTCTTTCTTCGATTTACTCTCAATCCATACAGTGTACTCATCAGACTATTCATTTCTTTCAGCAGATCATGTAATTCTTCTTCACATTCACTCAGGGTAGCAATGTCATCAGCGAATCGTATCATTGATATCCTTTCACCTTGAATTTTAATTCCACTCCTGAACCTTTCTTTTATTTCCATCATTTCTTCCTCGATGTACAGATTGAACAGTAGGGACGAAAGGTTCCTTCATTGTCTCACACCCTTTTTAATACGAGCACTTCGTTCTTGGTCGTCCACTCTTACTATTCCCTCTTGTCTGTTGTACATACTGTATATGACCCGTTCTCCCTATAGCTTACCCCTACTTTTTCAGAATTTCGAACATCTTGCACCATTTTAGATTGGCGAAAGCTTTTTCCAGGTTGACAAATCCTATGAACGTGTCTTGATTTTTCTTTAGTCTTGCTTCCATTATTAACCTCAACGTCAGAATTGCCTCTCTCGTGCCTTTACTTTTCCTAAAGACAAACTGATCGTCATCCAGCGCATCCTCAGTTTTCTTTTGCATTCTTCTGTATATTATTCTTGTAAGCAACTTGGATGCATGAGCTGTCTTTGCATTGACTTTTCTCTTTAATATAAATATCTGCAGCATGTTGGTACCTATCATACGTTCTTCAGACGATACTCACCACTTTTCTCACTTTCAAAACTCTTGACTCATATTCCAATTTTCATCGTTATTTTTAGTTTCCGCGCCGAGAACAGCTGTAGTACAAATTAGGTGTTGCCACGATGATATGTTGCATTAATATAGAAATTCACCATAATCAAGGTTCGCTTTAAGTACTTTTACGTTAGTTTTCTGTTTCATTTCTATTTCTTAATTAATTGTAGTCTAATCTTGCAAAACATGATTTATAAATACCAGGATGAATTAGCCCCACATCCTGGCTCTGTTTACTTATCGATATTTTTCTGAAAAGCTTGCGTTACCCTGTCTGTCATTAATTAAACTATAAATCTGCTTCATGCCTTGCAAGGGTCATACCCAACCGCTTTTAGACTACGAGGCCAGGGATTCGAATTCGCTAGAGGGAAAGAACTTTTATGGCAAAAATCCAACCCTTCTTCCCCTAGCACGACGAAGGCTGTTAGTGTATAATCCCTGATCACTGTGGAAAATGATATTTGAGTACGGCGGATTCTTTAGTATGGCGGCCCTCTCTGCTGTTCAAGAGGTGTAGATTATGTGCTAACATTGTGTGTCTCCTTCTCCATCACCTGTATTTGTAATCAACAATACGGCACACTCCAGAAACGCTTTACGTACTTCCCCTTACCATTGCCGTCGCAACTGAATCTTTAACCATAACGGCTCAGCTTTGCCACTACGATGGTAAGAGTGGACGGACAGTGGCAGCCTACAAGGCTGGCTAGATACCGGGCGCGTCGCCAGGTGACCAATAGCAGAAGACGGCGCTGCCAGCGTTTCGAACAAACAAGGCCTTGGCTTACTTTTCGCAGCTCCGTGTTAATGTCCGCACACGTACTCATTCTTCGCGTCATCCAACATCCGACTCTCGATCTGCACTTTAGCTTCTAGCACTCCAGGGAAGTTTTCCCACAACGTATTTTAAACAGCTATACAGTAACCATCGCTTTAACACCGATTTTATTGACTTTCAAGACTGCAGACGTGGACATTGATAGCGATTAATACGGCTGAAGTGAAAAGGTTTCCTTCCTGCCAGATAAAAGTTTGTGTTAGAGTTCAGTTATTATTTGTATGAAACTTGTTTTCCGATGCAGTTGACTCTCATATCTAACGTTTATGTAGTGGGTACATTACATTTCTCAAGTGTGATTCTGTAAACTCTGCTAAATGTTCACCTGTGGCTTCATGTACCTCTCTGTTAAACTCAATACGTTTTTCATCCACAGTTTTTTTTCTTCAGGTGTGGAAATATGTGGTAGACAGAGGATACCAAATCTGGCACACAGGATAAATTTTTCGAGGGACACAGCACATTGTATCCATCTAGCTTCTCCATAAGACTACAATTGAATTAAACTTGGCCAAGTCGATTTTTCCGAAGAAATCCTCTTTAGATGTATATTAGATAAGCACTCGAACATAAGGTTTCTGCCAAATGGTCGCACCCCACTGGCCTTCGAAACTTCATAACGTCAATGAAACTCGTCCACGAAAATCAGACGGAGTCAGGATACAAACCACCACTTCGTACTTGAAACGCAAGCCTGATACATTACCACTGCGGATCACAAATCTTACTTTGAGAAATCAGAGCTATCAAAAGAAGTCCCGCATGCGTTCCGCACTCTCTTCGCATCATGAACTAGTACTCCACACTCGTCCAGGTTTCGCGTCAGGTGTATCGTGCCCGTCTGCCTTGTGTACTAAGTGTTACGTTTACGCCCTGCTTAATTTTGGTATGATGGTGTGACGTAACGTACTCTGATTTTACTTTCGGTATTACTAAACAGTGACTATGATAAACACTGACGTGACGCGACACGGACACTGAGAAAGAGTATTTCAACAGTTAATGTGAGCACACGCATCTGGCCTATTTCATAGCACCAGTACGTAGTAAAACTATTCCATAACTATGAGACAGGATTGGCTGAGGATCGTAAAATAACTTATCTCCTTATATGAATTAATACCCCTCAATATTGATTCAGCAATTGTATCTATACCAGACATGACGCTCTCGAGTCGCATGTGATTCTGAATGTCAAATTTTTCTACAGACTCTAAGCTAATACATCGTACCAGCGACTTCTTGGTCAAACAATATTTGGGTCAATAACTAACAGTATTATCGCCTCGGTGTTTTTGTAATGAATAATATTACACGGTAAGTATTATGAGTGGAACCTCAATAATAATCCACTGTAAAAGTATACGATTAGAGTACCTGTATGCTTCAGGACTGACACGTCGCTAACAATCAATAATTCATTGTAATACAGCAACTAATAAATCGTTTTTCTGTTCTTTCAGTCATTTACCGTGAGGAAATCTACGAGTAACTTTTTCCTTGATACCTTAGATAAGATACTATACGTAGTTACAGATGTTCTATACACGTAGTCTCTAATTATTTTAGTGGAAAATATATCTCTGGCATTGTTTATTCCAGCAATTCTATTAACGTAGCTTACTTCTTCTGGTAGTCTATCAACTTTATCTCTGATCGCTAGATGCAACTATAAATAAATTACAAAAAATTAAACTTTTTTCCAGTCTGAATTAATTATTATCATTGGACTTTTCTTGATCTTTCCTTTTATTTTGTGTTTATTTCCTTTGAGTGCGTTAATCGTAAATATATAAAATATCTCAATTTTCTTTAAATATTCTTCTTCAAGACGAACGCACTCGTTAAATTATTTTCTTTTTTTTCTCACTTCTCTTTTATTAAATTTAGAGTGCAGGTACCATAACATGTTGCTTTCTGTCTCTTGATCTCATTTTAAATATTCATTACGATTCATAGTGCACGCTGGTCGTATCGTCGGAAACAATTCAGTTATCGGGTTTGTCTTCAATTATTCGCGGTTGGATATGACATACAATAATTCTAACTACAAAATCAGAAAACGATCTCTTTATATTATTCTTTGATTTCAATCTGTGCGTATCTTTCTTTTATACTTTATCGCTTATTCTTCTGATAACGTTACACCTCTGATAACAAATGTGATCGAGTGCCAGCTAAGGAACTAATCCCCCTCATCGGAAACGAATCACACAACAAAAATAAACCAAAAACCTTACGTGTCACCGCCACTCTTAATTAACAATCATACAATGAAAATCAAAGCTCTGCCTCTTCAGGCGTTGACAATTCACTAACCTGCTAACGAGGTCTAATTTTGTAATGGTTACAGTGAAGTCCCAGAGTTACAAACTAGCAGCACGTCGTCACTCGACATGGTTCCAGAGTTTCAGGGTCTAAATCATAGTATACGCTAGGGTAGATCTCATCTTTCAAATACCACGCACTCTATGCAGTAAAAAAATAATATTGTTTCCTGAATCGCTAGGTATTGCCACAATAAGAATTAATCACTATACCTTAAGACTTCATATCGCCCTAGTGAATCAAATCGCCACCAGTCATCAAATAAAATACAGCTCTGGTACCTTAGAGTTTACCAACAGTTCCACTAGAATTTCCTACAGGAAACAGTTGGATCTACTGTTCGACAAAATCAAACTCACGTACTGTAGTTTACCTAAACTGGGACACCTGAAAGACTGTGATTTTTTAATTTTTTGTCGCCCTGTTTCTCATGATTTATAGGAAGATAAACGTAAAAAGATTATACAACATGTGGTATAGAATCAATCTCAGTAATTTCAATTTTTTAAATCTTCTTTTGTTAACAGTTTTCTCTTGTTAATCACTTATCTTGTTTCAGACGACTCCGTGGTAGGATGTTTTATGGAGACCCTCCATTTTTTGTGTGAAGGAAAAAAGTGTAAACTTCTAGCAAAAAGTATATAATACAGAGTTTATTACAAGTTTGGAATGGGAATTTATTTAGTAGGAGGAGAAACCTACGTCCACTAAAAAGCCTTCTACAACAAAGACGATGCCTTATCGACGCGACACGGTCAAAAGAAATTTATTTATCTAGTGAGAGGATGCCCAGAGAAGAAGACTCCGGATCTGTTGCTATAAAGCCGGCCGCGGTGGTCTCGCGGTTCTAGGCGCTCAGTCCGGAGCCGCGCGACTGCTACGGTCGCAGGTTCGAATCCTGCCTCGGGCATGGATGTGTGTCATGTCCTTAGGTTAGTTAGGTTTAAGTAGTTCTAAGTTCTAGGGGACTGATGACCATAGATGTTAAGTCCCATAGTGCTCAGAGCCATTTGAACGTTTTTTTGTTGCTATAAAGAAGAAACGAGGTAAAGCGATAACTTTCACGGAGATTACTTTACAAGACACTAATGAGAACTGATAGTGTTCCAGGTGAACATAACTTTAGCAGCTGTTCGGTCTGCCACCCTCCCCACTTATCTCCAAGGACTTACCATTATTTATACGATTTTTTAAAAAAATAATGACTAAATCATGTCGCCCCCATTTCAACTGGTGACCGTCACAGGACAGTGCTGAATGGACATATAAAAGAGTAGATGAAAGTGTAATATTGCATACATTGTAAATGTTCTAACCGTGCTTTATTTCTGCGTTTCATTTTCGCGACTATTGTGGATGAATGAGACAAAAAGCAAAGCGAAGCTGCAAAAAAAAGGAAAAAAACTACAGAGGATAATTATATCCTAATAATATACTGGACGTAAACTGCGAAAAATATGCAGACAGATATTTACCGACAAAAGTAGGAACCAATCAATTGTTAAGCTGGCATGATTACACTTGGTAACGTCTCTATCAGTACTAAAGACAGATCCTATCTTGTCTTAAAAATTGTGGAACTGTGGTTATTATTATCAGTGGTAGTACTCTTGATCTAAAAAAAATTGCTTCAATATTACGTAGACCATAACGCAGGCAACAATTATTCGCCATTTAGACACAATGTAAATTGCACTTAAAGTTTTTAAAAGTCTCGTAATATGTTTTAACGAAAAGTACAATTTTAATTTTCTACAGATTTTTTTTTTAATATGTCAATATGGAACCAGTCAGTAAAGTTGTTGTTCAGAATGGTGATGGAAATTTAGGTGTAGAAAATGTAGATGTGCGAAGCGAGACAAGTGCTAGTGAACTACAAGATGTCGGAGATCAGCGGAATAGTCACGAATTTTATTTAAACTCTACTCATAAAGGGGAGGAAAACGTACTGACGGGTGATGTAACATTATTCACAGTAGATGAAGTCAACTCGCAAGCGACCCTAGGTCGCATTTTTTCCCTAGATAATAGCGGAAGAAGCGCTAGCATGAATTTCGAAAAATCTATTTGTTTGACGTCACGTGAATAGAATCCGATCACGAGCGAACAAAATCTGAAAGTTACACCAGGCGCTAATGCGTCATCAATGTCCGAAATGCAAGCAATATTAAAAGCTATTTGTGATCTAATTACGAACATGCGCAATTTGCCCATTGACTTAAGTTTGACGATGTGAGCGCAAAGTTATGCTTGGACCCGCGCAGAAATTTGGCGAGAGACTTACACACAGACGTCTACTGACTTAAATAAGCTAGATCAGAAGTTCGGTCCACAATTCACGATCAAAAGGAAGCCGTGGACAGGCTTAAAGTATAACCGAAGTTCTGAATAATTTACAAACCGCGCAGATCGAAATTACAGAAACCCTGAAGGAACTGCAGTACGTTTATACGGACTTACCGGATGAAGTACAAAAATTATGATGAGGTGGAACACTTGAAACAAGGTCACGTATTCGTAAAAAAAAAAAAAAATAACCAAGAACATACAGACAAGGAGATGAAAACAATACCTCAAAGAGCCGACGTTGGGGTTATTAGATAGCGGCATGCTACGCTTGCACTAAAGTTCTTACAAGAGCATAAAACGTACGTAGATGCCGTGAAAGAAGTAATGACACAGAAGGAATACAAAATAATTGCTAAAATCGCCTGAGCTTTTAAAACAGCAGAAGAGCGAATACGTAATGAGCTCGTGAATGGTAGCGGTAGCTCAAAGGATACGACCGCGGCCAACAATCGAAGCCGACTAAATTTGTCAGGAAGCGAGAATGCTTACAGGCATCCACCTGCGACTATACCTGGCTGTGAAGAAAGGGAATATAATGTGCAACAACACCGATGACAGCTCCGTCATGTGTTGCTTACAATCGAAAGCAGCCGGAGACGAGGCCGCCGCCTGTGAGCACAGCACCTTGTCCGTCATCTATTTTAGCAGATGAACCCTTAATTAGGCATAGGCGATTTCCAGTATACTCGACGGAGGGAAGGAAAACAAACCATGTCATATTCATAAGGGCATTCTGGAATGTGCTGCCACGTAACGGGACGGAAGCACGAAAGATGAGATTCGTAGTAGGCTATACCCAAGGTGACGCTTTCCTTATGGCTACCGACGTGGCTGATCGTTGCCACACGTACGAGCAATTTGGGCGAGCGTTTTTTGACAAATACTGGTCAATCGCTGTGCAAGAGAGGTTGCATCGCGAGGTATTTAATCCTCAACCCTTTAACAGTAAACAGGGACGTCTGGGCTAATACACTCCTGGAAATTGAAATAAGAACACCGTGAATTCATTGTCCCAGGAAGGGGAAACTTTATTGACACATTCCTGGGGTCAGATACATCACATGATCACACTGACAGAACCACAGGCACATAGACACAGGCAACAGAGCATGCACAATGTCGGCACTAGTACAGTGTATATCCACCTTTCGCAGCAATGCAGGCTGCTATTCTCCCATGGAGACGATCGTAGAGATGCTGGATGTAGTCCTGTGGAACGGCTTGCCATGCCATTTCCACCTGGCGCCTCAGTTGGACCAGCGTTCGTGCTGGACGTGCAGACCGCGTGAGACGACGCTTCATCCAGTCCCAAACATGCTCAATGGGGGACAGATCCGGAGATCTTGCTGGCCAGGGTAGTTGACTTACACCTTCTAGAGCACGTTGGGTGGCACGGGATACATGCGGACGTGCATTGTCCTGTTGGAACAGCAAGTTCCCTTGCCGGTCTAGGAATGGTAGAACGATGGGTTCGACGACGGTTTGGATGTACCGTGCACTATTCAGTGTCCCCTCGACGATCACCAGTGGTGTACGGCCAGTGTAGGAGATCGCCCCCCACACCATGATGCCGGGTGTTGGCCCTGTGTGCCTCGGTCGTATGCAGTCCTGATTGTGGCGCTCACCTGCACGGCGCCAAACACGCATACGACCATCATTGGCACCAAGGCAGAAGCGACTCTCATCGCTGAAGACGACACGTCTCCATTCGTCCCTCCATTCACGCCTGTCGCGACACCACTGGAGGCGGGCTGCACGATGTTGGGGCGTGAGCGGAAGACGGCCTAACGGTGTGCGGGACCGTAGCCCAGCTTCATGGAGACGGTTGCGAATGGTCCTCGCCGATACCCCAGGAGCAACAGTGTCCCTAATTTGCTGGGAAGTGGCGGTGCGGTCCCCTACGGCACTGCGTAGGATCCTACGGTCTTGGCGTGCATCCGTGCGTCGCTGCGGTCCGGTCCCAGGTCGACGGGCACGTGCACCTTCCGCCGACCACTGGCGACAACATCGATGTACTGTGGAGACCTCACGCCACGCGTGTTGAGCAATTCGGCGGTACGTCCACCCGGCCTCCCGCATGCCCACTATACGCCCTCGCTCAAAGTCCGTCAACTGCACATACGGTTTACGTCCACGCTGTCGCGGCATGCTACCAGTGTTAAAGACTGCGATGGAGCTCCGTATGCCACGGCAAACTGGCTGACACTGACGGCGGCGGTGCACAAATGCTGCGCAGCTAGCGCCATTCGACGGCCAACACCGCGGTTCCTGGTGTGTCCGCTGTGCCGTGCGTGTGATCATTGCTTGTACAGCCCTCTCGCAGTGTCCGGAGCAAGTATGGTGGGTCTTACACACCGGTGGCAATGTGTTCTTTTTTCCATTTCCAGGAGTGTAGTTTGAAAAACACCTTAATAAGTCGCATTACAGGGCGAATCCAATCTCACTTGTTGACGTCTTACAAATGCTCAAGAGTCGGTTGCCACCACATATCAAGGAAAAATTGGTGACAATACCAGAGAAGGATCTCGGGCAATTCCTCTCTATTCTCGACTCGGTCGCTCTCATTTATGACAACAGGAATATACAGCCTGATACATCGCGTAATGGAAACCACTGTAACAGTAACAGTAACAGTGGAAACAAGCTGCACGGTTGGCATCCTTACACGCCTCAGCAAAGTAACAAAATTAAGAACTACGGTAATACAGGTATCTATGGGTACCAAAGACGGGATATGAGAGAACATGATTCGGGTTACCATGATCCAGTATCTATGGAACAAAGGGGTCAACATACCATATTATATGTATTATGAGAAGACAATTAGACGATTGTGATGCAAGACATATTTTACCCGGCCGCTCACTGTGGCCGAGCGGTTCTAAGCGCTTCAGTGTGTAATGTCTCTTGCAGCGGTCTCTCCGCGATATTTTCAGAAATTTTATAAATTATATAACTCAGTACATATCTCGAAATATCTCTTCTTATCTTACCAATTCCTAAACTTTAATATACGATGATTATCAATGCAAAGTAGTTTCAAGCCCTATTATTCCTTTGAGCGTCCATTTACTCCATGGAATAGCTTCTCTGCTATCTGTTTTCTCTTATGAAAAGAATGAAGGAGTGCTTGCCGATTAGCCGTAAAAGAAGGAAGATGTATATGTATGTATTGTTGAGCTAGTCGCTATCTTGATGAGATTCTGTATGAGACGGAATTTAATACATGAACTAAACAAAATTAAGTGTGTTCGCGTATTATTGAACTGATTATTATTGACAGTGTCTGCTTACTACGCTGTGTTGAACGGGATGAGTGGGGAACGTCCGATTTACACTGGACGAACCTGCCGTTTTGTATGCTCAAGATATCCAGTTTATTACTTCAAATAAATAGGCTAACACGGTCTTACCAGCAGATCTCCGGTCTTCCCCATGTGATCACCGAAAGTTAATAATTATTACAAATGTTTTTAGGAGATCGACTGACAATTTTCGTCGCACCGAGACTTCGAAATTGCTTCACTGCCTTATGGAATTTAAGTTAAGCTCAATTTAATCAGGATAGAACAGTATTGAACTGTGTGAATGTGATAAGCCTGCTTTGTGAATGAAAATTACCTTAATATACGCATGTTTTTTACTATCCTGATCAGTGAAGCTAAATCAGGCCGGTGTGAGAGACGTTTTTAAATTTTAGATCCCACAAAAATATTAAAAGTGCTGAAGCGCGCTGCTGCTACTGTCGCAGTTTCGAATCCTGCCTCGGGCATGGATGTGTGTGTTGTCCTTAGGTTGGTTCGGTTTAAGTAGTTCTAAGTCTAGGGGACTGATGACCTCAGATGTTAAGTCCCATAGTGCTTAGAGCCATACTTGAATCGTGTGAAGTGCAAAGAGTGATAAGGATGGTTTACTACCATGAATACAACGTCTGCCTACGGCAAGGATAAAACAAGGATAAACGTTCTGCAGCGACGCAGCAGCGCAGCACATAGCTACAGATGGGAAGTGACGAAAGAAAAACAGGTAACAAATTTACCTTGTCCTTGACAGACATTCGTCGTGATGTCGACCGTACGAAGCGGCAATGTAGTTAACGAACGATAGAATATGGAAAAGAAGTGTAAGTCTTCTATCAAATAGAATTAAATATGGTGTTTATTACAAGTTTGGAGTGAGGTTTTATTTAGTAGGAAGGAAAAACTACATCCATTAATACTCCTTTTACAAAAATTTTACACCACGAAGACGATGCCCTATCGACGCGACACTGTCAGAAGATATTTATCTAATAAGAGGAAGGAAGCAGGAGAATATTCTGGAGACGCTGCTATAAAGAAGAAACGAGGTAAAGCGATAACTTCCGCGGACATTACTTTACAAGACATTGATGAGAATGGGTAGTGTTTCAGGTAAACGTAACAATAGCAGCTGTTTGGTCTGCCGCCCTCCCCAAGTATGTTCAGAGACTTACAATTATTTATAATTTTTTTTTAAATGACTAAATCACGTCGCCTCCATTTCAGTACCTACGCTCCATCAAATAAAATTCAAGAGGTATTGCATAAGTTAAGCCGTTCCTCCAAATCCAGTTATTATCAGTATCATTTAACTAATGGTTCTCCCAAGTGGTTGCAAAAGCGCTTCTGAACTAACTTCCCAGACAAATAATCGGAGCCAAAGTTATTCGAGTACAACAAAATTCGAAGCTTGCGTTATCGCTCAAAACGTGCTACCCACATTCCCTGTACTTACCACACGTAATACATAATCAACGTCTCCCCTGCAATACGATTCTGCCTCGGTTCGTGACAAAAAGGGAATTTCCCATCTCTCCTTGTTAATCGCAACATGAATCATATTTCGAGACAAACATGCATCAATCTTGTAATGTTACAGTAATAAAAGCACTGAAGGTGATGGCAGTGGCAGCTTCACGTAGCGGCCAGACCGATACGCCGATATCCGATCTCTGGAATCAGCTGTAACCGCTGCATTCTATCTGTTCTATTGCATCACCGCCCACTTAAAACAATCCACGAGCTGGATTTCTACAACATATTTACACTGACTGATTAGACAACCAATCGATTACTACTATTTCCCTTTACAATTTTTATTTTATGTTTCCTCACGTGACTTCGCAATAAGTGGAGGCGACAAGTAAACCACCCTTATACCGCAAAACCATTTGACACAATACACAGGTAACCAGGTTCTGGAGTACTATGGTACTACAGGTAATTTTAATACCTAAGACATTGTCGTCAGTCGGCACTGTGCTTACACGCTGTTTTCCTTTCACCTTTGTAATTCGTTTCCGATTGGTTCTGTATGCCCTAGCAGCATCCTTCGTATTATTTTTTACACCCAATTGTTAAAAAATTTTCTAACTTCATAAAAAATCCTCTCAGAAAATTATACTGTTCTAGAACTACGTATAAATACACTAAGAGATTTCAGAACCTTCTTGAAATCAGCTACACTTGGACTGATAAAAGTCACTTGTACGTTATGTGAAGGCTGAACTAGGGGAGGCTTATAAATGAAGCAGCTAAAAGACATTAAGTTTATCCATTACGAATCCGCGACTGTTTATTCTCAGTGACAACCCGACTTTACGGGTCGTGAGTGTTTACCATTTTATAACGATTTTACTCCACGTGACGATGTCATTTATGACTATATATTTTAATTGCTTACTCTGTTAATTTCATGAAAACAGATCAAGCTGAAGATGATTATAATTATGGAAACTGGTAACTGGATAAACAAATATTTGCAATCAGAGATTGTTGTGGTGTTTATAAAATTTCATGACGTTGGCTTCCTGTCACCTTCATAGTGACTAAGTCACCCCTCATCTTCATTTGTCCCCGATCTATTGCTCTAATCACCAGAATTTTTCTGTACCGCTAAAGGCTTATATCATCACTTTGTCTCTTCTGTAGAAAGCCACACTTCGGAAAAATACTTCCAGAAAAGTCCTCCTGTCTCTTAAATTTATATTAGATGTTAACATTTTTCAAGAGTTCGGAAAGTTTCGAGACTTGATTAATAAAAAATAAGGAAAGGTTCAGATGATGGTGGTTTTAATGCTTCAGGTGTTCTACGTAGTCTCGACTCTCCCTCCCATTTGCGTACAACGCCTACGTTCATACAACCATGTGAACCTGCCAGGAACGTCCTCTGAGATATTGTACAAATCGGGCGTCACATTGACTTGGAAGTCGGCGATGTCGTCAAAGCGTTGACAATTCATTTTACCGTCTTGTGATAGGCACCTACTGATAACACCAAGTCTCGTTACTCGTGATGATTTTTTCCAAAAAATAATTGTCTCTGTTTTGGATTTCAGTCAAATCGTGCTAGGCGTCCATACCTCGTTCTTTTTGTTCACGAGTCAAGGCGTACGGGAAAAACTTTGCACTCACTGTTCTCTTCTTTAGAAGATTCTTGATTTAAAGATGTTGATCCATTGCAATTCATGACAGAACAGCACTCACGCAGCCCTACCATCGCGTATCCACTATTTAATAGCCCAGTCAACGAAGACTAAAACAATATCGAACAGCAGGAAAAATCTAGTAATCGCAAATTTTTGCATATTATACTGCGGTAATACTGCAAGAAGCTACAAGTTTTTGAAATGATTTTACTGCAGCATTGCTAGTTTCGGACTTGAGCCCATCGTCAGATGGTAACGTTGACCTCTTTGAACGTTTTACACTTGTCTCCTAAAATATAACAAAGTTTCTGTGATTGCATAGTTTTACACATATACTGTATGCTCTGTACACTGTACTTACTTCATGGAAAGCTCTCCTTTATATGTTATAAGTCAGACGTTCGATTTTCTTTTGCGTTGAAGTAAGGCCATTTTCTTTCAATATTGACGAAAACTTTATTATAACTCTACGTATGCAGGTTTATTTTTTCTTCAATCGATCTCCAAAGATAAGTCCTAGGGTCTGTATTGTCTCTGTTCCTAAATTTCAACGGAACCAAAGTGAACTTCCCTTGGGCCGCCTTTTACCAGACAATTGGTACTACTATTTTGAAACCATGTCTTAGTAAATTGTGTTTCAATAGCACTCTCTGGGTTTGCCTTCTGTAGTAACTGAATCACTGCATTCTTCTTGAAGCCTAAAGATATTTAGCCAGTCTCGTGTACCCTGCTTACCAGCCGAAAACCCTTCTGGTTCCAGCACCTTCGAAAATGTTCTCGTATGTTCCAAAAAATGGTTCAAATGGCTCTGAGCATTATGGGACGCAACTGCTGTGGTCATAAGTCCCCTAGAACTTAGAACTACTTAAACTTAACTAACCTAAGGACAGGACACAACACCCAGCCATCACGAGGCAGAGAAAATCCCTGACCCCGCCGGGAATCGAACCCGGGATCTCGTATGTTCCATTATCCCGTTGTGAGGGACGTTCCAGCACGGAAGGGTATATGTCTTCAATGGCGAGATGCATGTCTTCATATAATTTGGAAATCTGTTAGAGTGAATTAGGGAATTGTGAAAGGGATAATGAAAATATTTTAAATGAATGTGAACTGATTAATACAGTAAACAATGTATTAAGGCACATTTTAGTATGTTAAGTAGCGTTAAGATTTAACAGGGCGTCGAAACATAAAAGATGAGTAGATCTTACCAGTGATGAATTGAAGAAAAGGAAACAGAGAAGAAATGAAACAGAAGAGGACCGATTTCAAGAAAGGAAGACTAGATTGAGTGAAAACTTAACAGAAGAACAGCGAAACAGATGAGGACCGATTTCAAGAAAGGAGGACTAGATTGAGTGAAAACTTAACAGATGAGCAACGAGATGAACTTAGCGAAGAGGCTCAAGTGAGACAGCAAGCACACAGTAAGCAGACGACTGAAGAAAGGTTGTGTGTGTGTGTGTGTGAAATCCTATGGGACTTAACTGCTAAGGTCATCAGTCCCTAAGCTTACACACTACTTAACCTAAATTATCCTAACGACAAACACACAAACCCATGCCCGAGGGAGGACTCGAACCTCCGTCGGGATCAGCCGCACAGTCCGTGACTGCAGCGCCCCTGACCGCTCGGCTAATCCCGTGCGACAAGAAAAAAGTTATGAAATTAACTAAGTACTGTCGCAATGATTGAAGTTCATGAAAGACAATAATCGCAAAAACATGAGCAAAACGTTAGTGTACAAAATATTGGTAATTTTTAGGAATCTGTCGAATACTTATATGGATTTAAGAGCAAATATTCTTCAACATTCAAGGGTAACTTTTTACGCCATTTTGGAATGTTCATTGTTATGGTGTTCTCTACTGAGCTGGAATGTTTCCAGAAAACAAATTAAAATAAAGACAAAGCGAAGGGAATCTCTTCAATTAACATTTATAGTATCATAAACATTAATAACAATGGTAGCAGCTGAAGTGAGAGGTTTATTTGAAAGAGGATTTGAATATATCTTATTTCGTTCGAATTACAAGTATTAAGAAATAATAGTAATTATAACAATACTATTATATTATTATTATTCTTTCTTTTCTCAGACGTTATGCCTGGTCAAAAATGGAAAGTGACGCGGGCCTTGATCAAGCGTGACTTCCTTTTAACTGTACGTTATATGTTACATTGCATTTAGGAACTTTCGGGTAATTAAACATGTATCAATAATTACAGATTTCTGTAGTTGTATATATAAGTTTGGATGTAGCTGTATTGCGTTGATGTACTGGTGGATATTGTGTGGTATGACTCCTGTAGTTGATAGTATAATTGGTATAATGTCAACTTTATCCTGATGCCACATGTCCTTGACTTCCTCAGCCAGTTGGATGTATTTTTCAATTTTTCTCCTGTTTTCTTCTGTATATTTGTTGTATTGGGTATGGATATTTCGATTAGTTGTGTTAATTTCTTCTTTTTATTGGTGAGTATGATGTCAGGTTTGTTATGTGGTGTTGTTTTATCTGTTATAATGGTTCTGTTCCAGTATAATTTGTATTCATCATTCTGCAGTACATTTTGTGGTGCATACTTGTATGTGGGAACGTGTTGTTTTATTAGTTTATGTTGAATGGCAAGTTGTTGATGTATTATTTTTGCTACATTGTCATGTCTTCTGGGGTATTCTGTATTTGCTAGTATTGTACATTCGCTTGTGATGTGATCTACTGTTTCCATTTGTTGTTTGCAAAGTCTGCATTTATCTGTTGTGGTGTTGGGATCTTTAATAATATGCTTGCTGTAATATCTGGTGTTTATTGTTTGATCCTGTATTGCAATCATGAATCCTTCCATCTCACTGTATATATTGCCTTTTCTTAGCCATGTGTTGGATGCGTCTTGATCGATGTGTGGCCGTGTTAGATGATACGGGTGCTTGCCATGTAGTGTTTTCTTTTTCCAATTTACTTTCTTTGTATCTGTTGATGTTATGTGATCTAAAGGGTTGTAGAAGTGTTTATGAAATTGTAATGGTGTAGCCGATGTATTTATATGAGTGATTGCTTTGTGTATTTTGCTAGTCTCTGCTCGTTCTAGAAAGAATTTTCTTAAATTGTCTACCTGTCAATAATGTAGGTTTTTTATGTCGATAAATCCCCTTCCTCCTTCCTTTCTGCTTAATGTGAATCTTTCTGTTGCTGAATGTATGTGATGTATTCTATATTTGTGGCATTGTGATCGTGTAAGTGTATTGAGTGCTTCTAGGTCTGTGTTACTCCATTTCACTACTCCAAATGAGTAGGTGAATATTGGTATAGCATAAGTATTTATAGCTTTTGTCTTGTTTCTTGCTGTCAATTCTGTTTTCAGTATTTTTGTTAGTCTTTGTCTATATTTTTCTTTTAGTTCTTCTTTAATATTTGTATTATCTATTCCTATTTTTTGTCTGTATCCTAGATATTTATAGGCATCTGTTTTTTCCATCGCTTCTATGCAGTCGCTGTGGTTATCCAATATGTAATCTTCTTGTTTAGTGTGTTTTCCCTTGACTATGCTATTTTTCTTACATTTGTCTGTTCCAAAATCCATATTTATATCATTGCCGAATACTTCTGTTATCTTTAGTAGTTGGTTGAGTTGTTGATTTGTTGCTGCCAGTAGTTTTAGATCATCCACGTATAGCAAATGTGTAATTTTGTGTTGGTATGTTCCAGTAATATTGTATCCATAATTTGTATTATTTAGCATGTTGGGTAGTGGGTTCAGAGCAAGACAGAACCAGAAAGGACTTAATGAGTCTCCTTGGTATATTACACGCTTAATCTGTATTGGTTGTGATGTGATATTATTTGAATTTGTTTGGATATTAAGTGTGGTTTTCCAATTTTTCATTACTATGTTTAGGAACTGCATCAATTTAGGATCTACTTTGTATATTTCCAATATTTGTAGTAATCATGAGTGGGGTACACTATCAAAAGCGTTTTGGTAATCAATGTATGCGTAGTGTAGCGACCTTTGTTTAGTTTTAGCTTGATATATCACCTCTGTATCTACTATCAGTTGCTCTTCACATCCTCGTGCTCCTTTGCAACAGACTTTTTGTTCTTCATTTATAATTTTGTTCTGTGTTGTATGTGTCTTTAATTTCTGTGTAATAACTGAAGTTAATATTTTGTATATTGTTGGTAGGCATGTTATGGGGCGATATTTAGCTGGGTTTGCTGTGTCTGCTTGATCTTTAGGTTTCAGATAAGTTATTCCATGTGTAAGTGTATCAGGGAATGTGTATGGGTCTGCAATGTAACTGTTAAATAATTTAGTTAAATGTGAATGTGTTGAAGTGAACTTCTTTAGCCAGAAATTTGCTATTTTATCTTTTCCAGGGGCTTTCCAATTGTGAGTAGAATTAATTGATTGGGTGACTTCATGTTGCAAAATTATCACTTCAGGCATTTGTGGTATCATCTTGTATGTGTCTGTTTCTGCTTGTATCCACCGTGCATGCCTCTTATGCTGTACCGGGTATGACCATATATTGCTCCAGAAGTGTTCCATGTCTGTTATGTTAGGTGGATTGTCTATTTTAATGTGTGTGTTATCTATTGTCTGGTAAAATTTCTTTTGATTTGTGTTGAATGTTTGGTTTTGTTTCCTTCTATTTTCACTTGTTTTGTATCTTCTAAGTCTTTTGGCCAATGCTTATAATTTCTGCTTCTTTTCATCTAATTGCTCTATCGGTTCTTGTTGAGAGATTTTACCTAACCTTTTTCGTTTTTTGTCTGACATTTCATTTCTTATAAATTGTGTTAGCTGTCTGATGTCTTTTCTCAGTTTTTCTATTCTGGTCTGTAGTTTGTGTTGTCATGCTGGTTTTGTGGGTTTCTTCTGTGTGTTGGTTGGTTCTGATCTCTGCCTAGTTTGTATATTTAGTGTAGTGAGTGCTCCTATATAAACCAGTAGTTGTAACTCTTCCCTAGTTGTATTTTCATTTATTTTGTTGTGTATGATTGTGTTGATAGTTGTTATTGTTGTTTCGACTTGTGGGTTATTTGGTGGTATATGCAAGAATGGTCGAATGTCTGTATTTGTGTCTTTGTATTCTATATATGTCAGCTGAAATTTTTCTTCTATATCTAACATGTGTGTCACTTCGTGTTCTATTTGTGCTTGTTCTGGTGGCTGTCTTAAGATTTCATTTTCCTCTGATTGTTTAATTGATGCTTGTTGTTCTTTGTTTGTTTGCTCTGGGATGTTTGAGTCCATTACTGTATTTTCTTCTTCTTCTGATTGCACATTATTTTGTTCCAGTGTTTGTCGTACTTGTTGTTTGATGTTTTCTAATTCTGACTGGGGTATCCGGTTATTTTTGATTATTACACGGATCTGATCAGTTAGTCGTTGTTCTGTTAAAAATTTTAATTCTGGGTATCTGGTAATAAATGTTGTGTATACTTGTGATCTGTATCCAGTTGTGTTGGTTCCTAAATTTGTTGCTTGGTAATAACAGAACATGAGGTGTCGGTTAACTTCATCTGACCATCTCATCCTCTGTCTTTGTTTTCCTTCTAGAGTGGTTGCAGGAAGTATATCCTGCAAAACACCTCTATTTGGATTTAAATCATTTTCCGTGTGGCTAGCAGTGTCGTTACCATTGTGGACGGGCATAGGGTTCAAGCGTCGTCCCCGACCATGACGGCGCTTGTCCGAGGCTTCAGTAGTTCTGTCCTGAACCAACTAATCACACTAAAAGGGGGGTTAGCCCTATTAGTGGTTTGTTCTTTTCATCGCCTTTTACGACTGGCAGAACATACCGGAGGCCTATTCTTTTCCCGGGCATCCACGGGTATTATTATTATTATTATTATCATTCGCATTATTATTATTACCATTATTATTGTTATTACTATTAATAGTGGCAGCAGACTCTACAGATATATTTATGGGTGTATAAAAGTTAGATAACATGACTAGCAAGTTCTAAGAGAAGTTGGCTAAGAAACTATAGTAAAAAAAAGGGAGTAAGCATATATCATTGCACCATCATCCCATTAGAAAAAGTCTGAACAAGTGTTATAATGGTTGAGACGCAAAATTCGTATTTGAGGAGAGCGATATTCTATCTCCTGCCCGCAATAGTGAATTAGATTTTGCGCGGCTGTCGTAAGTAATTCCAAACAAATTCTCGGAGGATTTCCTTAATAAACTTCCGTAGTCGTATTTCATTCCCCACCTCTTTCCAGCATAACTAGTAATACTCTGTTTCTATTGACCTACTTCAGTGTGGAATGAAATCCTAAACTTGTAGGAAAATTAGGAATTTGTCATTAAATTTGCCTATGCAGGTGCAGTGACTAATGTTGCTAATCCTAGCAATTGCTGCGGATATTCTGTGTAGAGGACTGCGGAATGTTCTTTTCAGCATTTGGTAAACAGATTGTCGTTGTATAATGCTCTAACAGATTTGTTTACTCTCTTTCGTTTCTATATTTCTGCAAAATGGGCAGACAAAACGTCTCCTGACTTCCGTGTACATGCACACGCGTACTGTCTGACAACAAGACACGCTCAAGTGCAGTGTTCCGTGTTGCGCGGTACCTGTGCTCTGTTCGTAGTACCTTTTTTTTCGCTTTTGTTTTCTTTCTCTTTTCCTTAGACGAGACGTTCTTCGCTAATATTGCACCAACGAACGCAAGCCTGTATCTTGTTTTCCCGCCACTGAACGTTTATATTCTTTCTATGGTTTCTTCTTGTTTGTACACGTTTATTACATCTGGTTGGTATCAGTAGCAGCACGTCAGTCTTTCACTCAAAATCAGTTCACAGTGTGATATATGCAGGTATTCAGTTCTCCACACCAAGCTGCTGTCTTCTGGATTTCAGTAATTGTTGATTCGTGAACTCATGGTTGTTACCGCGAAAACGTTTACAGACATGAACAAGATTCTGTAAACTATAGTTCAAGGAACTGCGACTTCATAATGTGCCTAAGTCAGATGTCAATGGAATAAAGTCGTCTGCGTCTTCAAATGCCACTGACCGAGAAAGCCAGCATACAAACATTTGCGCAGCCTTGAACGGTACACTTACTTGCGGAGGACGCCTCAAGCTGGGCAGAGGGGCACGTGGCCGGACACGTGACACCGGGATGGCAAGTACTCAGCAAGCACCCGCAGGCGATTCGGAGACGTGTCCATACACCTCACTGATAAACCTGAAACATTCTCGTACATCTTGTTAAACTCTTCAACCATCTCCTCTTCTCACAGGTAGGACTTTTTTTATCGGCATCACCCTCGTGTTAACATCACACACTGCGTTCCTTTAAATGGGTATTCCAAGATCATCATCCCGTTACGCTCTTCTGCATCACTCCTTTCTCTCATCAGTTGATCTGTATAGCAAAGCCTAACCCCCGGGCCTTATGTCTTACAAATATAAAAATATCTTTAATTCCTGTGTGATGTTCTTCTTTCCTTTCTTTCTTTTTTTAAAACTCTCTCGAATCTTTATTTTTCTCCAAACCCTTCTTCCTTAATTGCCGTATCTCTTATGACTAAAGCAGTGTTACTCTTTCCAGCCTTAGAATGATAGTTTCGGTTAGCTACTTCGGTGACATCCATCAGTTTAGTCTACATTTACATCTAGTTTAATAATTACTCTGCGATTCACAATTAAGTATCTGGCAGAAGGTTCATCAAACCACTCTCAAGCTATTTCTCTATCGTTCCACTCTCGAACAGCGTGCGGGAAAAACGAACACTTGAATCTTTCCGTGCGAGCTCTGATTTCTCTTATTATATTATGACGATCGTTGCTCCCTATGTAGTCTCAAGTACTGTGCGAGACCTTCAGCCCTCTATTAGTTTAGTTCGTTTTAATTTTAAAATAAGGCTTTCAGCCGACTTAAACTAAGCATTCAACAAAGATTGGTTTAAAACTACTTTAAAAAGAGATATTTTTCTCTATTGATATCTCTGTTATTCAGGCCTTAAGCCTTTAGTTCTTTGATGTTCAGTATGTGCCCTTCAGCCGAGTTTTTACGTGAATATTTTTCCTTGTTTAAAATCTTTTAATTTTTTTCGTATTGGAAATTCTCGTTATCCGGGTTCTTAAGCCTCAGCTCTTCTGTGTCTAGTATGTGGCCTTCAGCTGAGTAGTTAAGTAAAAATTTTTAAGTAAGGCCTTCAGCCGCATGTAATCCTTAAAGCAATTTTAATAACTTGTGTTCAGGCCTTCAGCTGTATTGTTTTTTGAATCCTTTTAAGGGCATGTGTGATTAAGTGTTTTTAGGAAAATAAAGTTGTGTGTTTGTACAACTAACAGTAACTGATTTTGGCCCCTTTCCACAACCACAACCTGATCCGCTCTGTCCTGCGAAACCGGATTTCATTTCCGTTACATTATTAATGTCGATTATTATTTCATAAATTAATCCAGAAATCAACATAGTAAACAGTCTAGGATTGCGTAATTAATAATAGAATTGTTAAGTGTGCCAGTAATTCGTAATTTCAAATGTTTCTAAAAAAATGATTTGAACTGTACATTCAGAGCTATTACTTATCGATTATAGCATCGAAACTAAAATATTTTATAAAATAATTCCTTTTCATAAATTTTAGCTTCAAATATAACATACTGTGCATTAAATTAAGTATGAAAGTTTTCAGAAAAGCAACTGAGATAATACTGACCTGTCCAAAATTCGAAAAATGACACTCGTATCGGCAACTACTGTTGAGGAAAAGTAATGGTAGAGGAGGATGCCCCGTTACAACTCGCAGTAGATCCCGTTGGTTTCACCGAGGGAATTCTCCAAGTCTAAAGCAGTTAGTGGAAACATATCGAAGAGTGACACTCTACCATCGAGCTGAGGGTAACTCACAGCATGCACCAAGTGGGAAAATCGGCGTTCCCCCAAGCTGCTCCATTCTTTAGGTCCTATGTATCGTTGTCCTTGGAGCCTTCGCAAAATATAGTCGAAGACCAGGAGTGAGCTATTACACAGCTTCCCGACTAAAGCTCTGGAGCACATTTTCCGAGGCCAACTCTTGGATAATATAGCCATGGAGAACTTAGAATGATTTTAATGAATTTCAACTGTGTACAATCACGAACTTCAGTCAGTTCCGTGATGGGTCGATACTACAAAGTAGAGCATAAATAATAGTACCGAGTTGTAAATACGTAGGCTCTCGCGGCCGGTGCCAGTCTCATCAAAATCCTTCCGGGTGTACTGCAGCGCCATCTTATACTCAAAATTCTAAAATAAATCGACGTCTCGGCCGTGTTGCAGTTGTATAACTCAGGACATAGATGAATTAGCTTGATAATGAGTGCTTCAGTAACTGATGAAGGTTGCTGTAACCTGGCCGAAACGTCGGTTTATTTTAGTATTTTAATTATTTTGTAAGACGACGCGGCAGTAAACCCAGAAGAATTTTAATGGGAGTAGTGCTTAGCCTACGTAATTTTACCACCTATTTGTACTCTTGTAGTGTAATAAATCTAAATTTGCGAACATACACCACTGTCAGACAAAAATATGAAGCACCCCGAAGGGGACAAGAAAATGAAATAGAACTTCACGGGATAAGACGACATGTCATGTTATTTCAGTTAACAAAATCTATCAAATCTACAAAGAGCTTAACAGTATGATCCGACTTATCAGCATGAAACCTGCAGTCTCTGAAGCCTGGATGAATGTACTGATACGATTGGGAAGGGTGTCATAAAGCCATTGTAGTCTTTTCTGAGACAGACTGGCTGGCAATTGTTGTAACTGGTCCTTGTACCCCAGCCACTGCCACTAGGACGGAAATGACGTCCGAACTGGTCCCACTCGTGGTAAAGCGCTTGCCCGCGAAAGGCAAAGGTCCCGAGTTCGAGTCTCGATCCGTCACACAACTTTAATCTGCCAGGAAAGTTTCATATCAGCGCACACTCCGCTGTAGAGTGAAAATCTTATTCTGGTCCCACTCGTGTTCAACTGGAGACGGATCTTACGTAACTTCGGATGTACCAAAATAAAATGTCTTGAGTTACTTGTTGTGCACGTTGTATATTTATAAACCTGCCGACAATATTAACAGTAACCTCAGACGTTTCGCAGATGATGCAGTTATCTACAATGAAGTTATCTGAACTAACCTACATATTTAGTCAGATTTTGATAAGATTTCAAAATATTCGACACATTAGAAACTTACTTTAACTATTCAGAAATGTAAAATTATGCACATCATATAACTATGAAATGTAGTATACTATGACTAGAGTGACAACGATATATAATTGGAATCGGTAAACTTATACAAATACCAGGGTGTAACTCTTTGTAGGGTCGTGAAATGGAACGAACACATAGGCTCAATCGTGGCTAAAGCAGGTAACAGGCATGGATTTGTTGGTAGAATGCTAGGGACATGCAGTCAATCTACGAAGAAGATTGTTAAAAATCACTCGTGTGTGAAATCCTTACCAGATAAGACTACAAGGGGAAAATGAAAGTATACTGAGAAGGGCAGCATGAACGATCACATGTTTGTTTGGCCCTCGGGACAGTGTCAAAGAGATGTTGAAAGAGAGGAGCTGGCACACACTTGAAGATAGACAGAAACTATCCCCGGAAAGCCTACTAACAAAGTTTCAACAGCCAGCTTTAAATGATGACTGTATGAATATTTTACAACCCATTATACAGCGCTCCTTCCCATAAGGATCATGACAACAAGATTAGATTAGTTACAGCACGCAAAAAGCCCTTTAAACAGTCATTTCCCTGGGCTCCATACTGGTACAATGGGACGTGTCCTTTGCCCTGCACTTCATAGTGATGTGCAGAAAATAGATGCAGATGTAGACCACGGGATTAGCTCAAAACCACATACACAGTTCATAGAGATACGAGCCATGTGTGGGCGAGCAGTGCTCCATTTGTCTGAAGTTATACTTCACAGCTCCCCGCACAATGACGTCAGAAGTAATAGTGTTGTGCCTCTCCAGAACACTGGAAGAATGGGACTAATCCCCATGGTGCCGCCACATTTCCCGACGGTGGTCATCCGAGATAGTACAGTACCGCAATTCATCGCTGAATACAGTGCGATGTCATTCATTACAGTCGATGCTTTCTGATCACAGCACCTCTCCGAACGTAGCCGTTCGAATTGCGGTGTTAATGGCAGCCTGTGCAAGAGATGGTAATTCTCTAGTCTGGCTGCTGTTACTCCACAACCATTGCTGTGGGATGACACATATTGTCGCAGGAAGTCCATTACTTTTTCTCGGATGGCAAGCGCAAATGTGAAGAGGCTATAATGCGAATAGTACGCAACGCAGTGAACTTTCCTTGTAGTGGTCACACGTGGTCAACTATGAGCTTGACGAGTATGCCAGCCCTCATGTACTAACGCAGTATTACATTAGACCGATGTCACATGGTTATGTCAATATAGACTATCTGATCAAAAGTACACGAACATCACTACTTAACTCGAAACTGACCAGAAAATGCGACGGGATGCAGATTCACCCGCCTCGAGGAGTATTGTGTTGTCAATAGAATAGCAGTACCATCATATGTGTCGGTGAAGAGAGGTCAGTGTCTTCGAAAGTGAAGTCGTCATTGGATGTCATCTGTGTAAGAAATCCACCAGGAATATTTCAGCCCTTCTGAAGCCGCCCGGCCATTGTGTAAGTAGGCTGTTTAGGTTTTTATATTGGTAACGCCCCGTAGCGCTCTGAAAATCACTGGCTGTGCTGTGTGCAGTCTATGGCTGGTTTGCATTGTTGTTGGCCATTGTAGTGTTGGGCAGCTGGATGTTAATAGTGCGTAGCGTTGCGCAGTTGGAGGTGAGCCGCCAGCAGTGGTGGATGTGGGGAGAGAAATGGCGGAGTTTTGAAATCTGTAAGACTGGATGTCATGAACTGCTATATATATTATGACTTTTGAACACTATTAAGGTAAATACATTGTTTGTTCTCTATCAAAATCTTTCATTTGCTAACTATGCCTATCAGTAGTTAGTGCCTTCAGTAGTTTGAATATTTTATTTAGCTGGCATTGGTGGCGCTCGCTGTATTTCAGTAGCTTGAGTAACGAAGATTTTTGTGAGGTAAGTGATTTGTGAAAGGTATAGGTTAATGTTAGTCAGGGCAATTCTTTTGTAGCGATTTTTGAAAGTCAGACTGCGTTGCGCTAAAAAAATATTGTGTGTCAGTTTAGTGTTGATCAGAATAGGTATAGAGCGAAATGTCTGAAGTTCAGTTTTGCTCAGCTGTTTGAAAATCAAATAACGTAAGGGATATACCAGCACAGTAATTCACTAATTTTTCTAAGGGGACGTTTCATATGTCGACCCTTAGCCGAGGTTACCTCGCTGGAATCTTCTGATTTTTTCTTGTAGTTTGTGTAATTAGTGTAGCTTTTGTTTATTGCTAGCGCGTAATTGTAGAGAGAATCTCCTTTGTAGTTGCAGTCTTTCATTGTTGTACAGTAAAACAGTTGTGGCATGCATGTAGATTTGCACCAAGTATTTCGCAGCTGCGCTTGCAATTAACTAGATATTATTTTCAGTGCTATGTTAATGTGTTTTCTTATTTTGCTCTTCAAATTGAGCTTTGCTGTGTTGTCGTGTGAAATATTGTGACAATAATGGCGTGTGAAAAACATAATACTAGGCTCCAAAGTAAACTGAGAAATGACAGTGATGACGAAAGCAGTGTGTTAGCGCCGCCGAGTAATGAATTAACTAATGTTCAAAGTAGTAATTTGGTAATTGTGCATAGGGAAATGGAGCGGGCTGCAAATAATGGTGTAGGCAGTGAAACAATTAGTGAACAGGGAAGCATTATCGATCGATCGGTCGGCAACAGCTCGTCTCAGGAATCCGAAATGACAGGACACAATCTTGCCAATACTGTAGAGTCAGGTTTTGCGTCCTCACCGTTTTCTCAAATAAGTCAAGACACATTTTCTGCTTGTCTAAATGTGAATGTTGCCGGTGCAAATGCACTGCTGAAAAGCATAGAGAAACAGATTCCAGACACTAATACATTATTATTGCAATGAATGCAACAAATGAATCAAAATCAGAGACAAACACAGCAACAGTTAGATACAATGGAACAAAATCAGAGACAAACACAGCAACAGTTAGACAGAATGGAACAAAATCAGAGACAAACACAGCAAAAGCTTCAAAAGTTAGACACAATGGAACAAAATCAGAGACAAACACAGCAAAAGCTTCAAAAGTTAGACACCACACTTGAACAAACACGTGAAGATTTAACTAGTGAGTTATATAACATTGAATCGAAATGTCAAAAAGTCTGTAATGACGTAAAAACACAAATTTGTGAGCATTTTCAACCTATTTTTTCGTGGCATGAAAATGCATTACAGTTTCACGAAGCAGCCATAAAAGAACTGCAAAGCATTGTTCATGAAAATCATGAGACCTTGTGGGCTAAAATTGACTCAGTTGCATCTACCGATTCGGTTACGCTACTTGCAAAAACTCAGGAAAACTTAAAGGACACAGTAGATACTCTGAAAATTGGTTCAGAAAGACACATGGAGGAAATTAGTTCATTATCAGAGAAAGTAGTCGAACTTCCGGATCAGCTAAATAATTTATCAACGAAGGTAGATGATAATCTGAATGACGCAAGACCGGTAGTCTTTAATGACACAGAAGAGTACGAACAAATTAGGAAATTCAAACAAAATCAGAATCAAATTAATACGCAACACCAAAGAGAAATCCGGGAAGTACAAGATCAGCTGACAGAGGTAATACAAGAATTACGTATTTCAGAGGACACTCACGCTCCAATGTGGGAAGAGGGACATAGAAATACGGAACAGCCACAAAATAATAACACGGGGTACTTCGGAAATTATGCAAGAAATTGGCAAGGTACACCGAATTTTGAGATGGACCCGCCGAAACGAAGTAACAATGACTGATATGCGACTCGCCGACATGATGATTTTGACTATAAGCTGTTTATTACTACACGTAAATTCAAAACATTTAAGAATTCCGGCAACGACATTCATCCACAAGCGTGACTTCATCAATTCTCTCATTCTTTTCCTCCCAACTGGTCTTTAGAGCACAGATTAGAATTTATGTGTGGCTATTTAGAGAATGAACCAGCTGTAAGAATGCGATCGGTCATTCACGATTGCCACAGTGAAGGAGAATTTTATCATGCCTTCCTCTCAGCATATTGGTCTCAAGCTACACAAGACCGAGTAAAACATAGCATCATAATGATGAAACATTTCGAACAATCTGAATTTTCCAGTCTTGTGAAATATTTTGAAGACATGTTGCACAAGAATCAGTACCTGTCAAACCCACACAGCCCCTCAGAACTCATCCGCATATGCTTAATCAAATTACCTGAACATTTACGACATATTTTGGCAGGACGTTGAAAAGACGACATTGAAGCTTTTCAGGGACTCTTACAAGAATTAGAAATTGACACTGACAATCGCCGAATGCGAAAACAGGAACACAACAATTACAGGTCACATCCGTCGCAATTCCGCGATGAAAGAAATAATAACTGGACACGACAAGGCTATTCTCACAACACAAATCGTGACCAAAACAGACACCACCCTTATGACAACCGTTGGCAGAGTAGTAATAATTACAGGGAAAGATCAGCCCTCCGCAGTAATGACTATCACAGAGACAATCAGAGAAACAGACAATATGGAAATCAAAATAATTATTATCGTGAGAGACAGAATAACTTTAGATGCAACGGTCCAGCGCGTAGTTACGATTCAGGGAGAAATTCTCCATCACGTGACCGACAAGAAAGAAACTATGGAATCTACCGACATGACGACAGACGTTATGATCGTAACGACAGACCTGTATTGCATTGTAACTGGCGGGATTCAAACAGGGCAGGGCCCTCTCGACAGGGTGCATTTGTAGAAGTTAGGTCTCCAAATCCCAATAACGACGCGCGCCAACAAAGAGGCAATAGGCAATGACTCATACCGCTGGCAGCCACAAAACGTACTTCTGAAACTGACGACGCAGCTGCCGTAGCTAGTAATTACGTAAAAATGGAAGACATTAGGGACATCTTACTCCAGGAACACGACGTAAAACATAACGACATTGCATATCCTGTGATTCACATTACATTAAATGACGTAAAATTTACGGCAGTACTTGACTCTGGCAGTCCCATTTCAGTAATTAGTGAAACAGCCTTTAGCAAATGCAACAAATCGAACGATTGCCCCTCACTTCCGTTACGTAAGATTAAATTACAAGGTGCAATCATTGGAAAAAGTATAGATGTACGCCAACAAATCAACTTAGAATTCTTTTGTCAAAGCCACAGCTTCTCTATGAACTTTCTTATTGTTCCATTATTGTCGACAGAAATTATATTGGGAGTAGACTTTTTCAATGAATACAAAGCAAACTTAAACTTTCACGATGCTGAAATAAGTTTAGAGAAAGAAGGTAAGTCAATAGCTTTGAAATTTCAAGATTGGCTCTCAAACTATGACGAGGAAATTAATCGGCTTTACCTTCTGTTAGACAACAGTTCGGAATTTTCGACGGAACTAGACACTAACAGTCACTCTGCAAGTACTGACAGGGATGATATCGATGGCATATTTGATACTAATGAGTTAATTAAGAATAAAACTCAAACAATTGAGAATTGTAATGACACTGATAGGCAGGACCTTTTTGAGATTTTAAAAGCACATTCCACAGTTTTTACTCACAAAACAGGAACAATCAAGGGATTTCAATACCAATTTCGTGTTCGGGAGCATACTAAATTTTGTGTTAGACCATATGTAATTCCAGCGCAGTATAGGTACCATGTTAGAACAGAAATACAATCTATGTTTGACGAGGGCATTATTGAGCCTGCAGTAAGCTCATCCAACAATCCATTACATGTTGTTGAGAAGAAAAATAGATCGATCAGGCTTGTCTTAGATTCGAGACAAATCAATACTATCATCATTCCTGAAACAGACAGGCCGCAAACGCTGGAAGAACTTCTTCAAAATTTTAATGGTGTAAAAGTGTTGTCTTCTATTGATCTCAGATCCAGCTTTTATCAGATCGAACTTCATCCAGAATGTAGAAAATACACAGCTTTTCTTTGTTTCGGCGTTTGTTATCAATTTCGGGAACTTCCTTTTGGTTCGAACATTTGTTCGGCAGCGTTCATTCGCGGGCTAAATTCCATATTACCTGATTTCTTAAAACGTCACATCACCTCATATGTGGATGATATTCTAATAGCAGAAGCCTCATGGGAACAACATAATCGCATCCTCAACAGTTTGTTACGTATTTTTGCAGAATCTGGAATTACAGTTAACTTGGAAAAGTCTGAATTCGGTAGGTCGAAGGTGAGGTTTTTGGGACATATTATTTCTTCTGAAGGCATTCAGCCGGATCCTGAAAAGTTAGAAGCAATCAGAGCCATTCCAGTTCCATCCACAAAAAGACAAGTCCGCAGTTTTCTAGGTATCGTAAATTTTTACCGTCGTTTTCTGAATATGCAAATGCTAGTTACACCAAAGTTTGTTCTCTCACTGGAAAAAATTCTATTTGGAACTGGGACGAACAAGCACAGTTGGAATTCAATTCTTTGAAAGAATCGCTACTTAACGCGCCAATACTAGCTCATCCAGATCTGTCACAAGATTTCTGCCTTAGCACGGATTCTTCTAAAGTCGGTCTTGGTGCCCATTTATTTCAAGAAGCCATAGAAAATGGCACTACTGTTCAGAAAACCATTGCTTTTGCTAGCCGAGTGCTAACAAAATCTGAAAAAAATTATTCAGTTACTGAATTAGAAGCTTTAGCTATCGTTTGGGCATTTAAAAAATTCCGTTTCTTTCTTTCTGGTAAGCACGTAAAAGTATACAGTGATCATCGTGCATTACAATTTCTTATGTCTTCAAAAATAAATCATGACAGGTTAAAACGTTGGGCATTGTTTCTGCAAGAATTCCACTTCACAATAGTCTACATTCCCGGCAAGGAGAACATTGTTGCGGACGCACTGTCACGCGCACCGGCTGGGCTTGAGAAAAGTAACACAGAAGGCAACCTCGAGAAAAATTTCAGTATTCTTTACATTCAGAAAGTCGCCTTTGAAAACTTCAGCACCACGTCTTTGAAGGACATTGTTCATGAACAAGATAAAGATCCGATTTGGAAAGACATCAAAAGTAAATGGCATGCAAAGCCGCACACTCAGATTCGGCATTATTATCTGGTTAGAAACAACATACTCTTCAAACGCTGCACTGTTGATGACAAGCTATGGGTACTTTGCATTCCAGACGATTTTGTTAATAAGCTCATTTGGTACATTCATTTCAGCTACACACATTTTGGTCCACGAAAATGTTATCATATTCTTCGAACGACTTGTTATTTTAACCATATGGAAAAGAGAATTCGAAGAGTCTTATCTATTTGTAAACTTTGTCAAAAGGCGACACCATCTACTATCTCACATCATGCTCCGTTGTTTCCTATCATTCCTTCTAAATTAAAAGAATTTGCTGCTGTTGATCTCTTGGGACCCCTTGTCAGAACATCGAATGGATTTTCGTACATTCTAGTCGCTGTTGAACTTACTTCAAAATTTGTTTCTTTCACTCCGTTACGTAAAGTCACTGGACGGTCTGTATGCAACGCCTTTGCTAAAAATTTCTTACGTGAAGTTGGCCATGTTGCTAAAGTCATTTCAGATAACGGACCGCAATTCAGATCTGGTGTTTGGTCACGCATGCTTCGGAACCATAAAATCAAACCTGTTTTTATTTCATTGTACGAGTACTCACCACATTTTAACCCGTCTGAACGGATTATGAAAGAAATCAATAAGCTTTGCAGACTTTATTGTCACAGGGAGCATCAGTATTGGGACAGATATCTACACTTATTTCAAAACGTGCTGAATGAAATGCCTCATGACTCCACTGCTTTACCACCTACTCTTGTACTGAAGAATGAAGAACCACCGAACAGAATCAGAGAGCTTGTACCTTTCCCGAACACACGTAAACTTCGACACAAAGACATAATTGATTTATCTATTAAAAATATAAAATCTGCAACAGACAAAAGCAGAAAACTACATGGTAAAGCAAATGCAAAGAAATTATATATTGGTCAGAAAGTTCTCATTAAAGCTCATTCATTGTCACATAAGAAGAAACACTTGAGTCACAAATTCTTTCTAGTTTACAATGGACCTTACAGAATCCGACGTATACCACATGACAATTGCGTTGAAGTTGAAACTCTGCGTACTAGGAAGAGTAAAGGTTTACACCACATTTCACACGTAAAACCGTTTATTGAAAGATAATCTGCTTTTTAACTTTGTCTTTTCCATAAAACTTTTCACTTCACATTTCTAGTATGCGTTGTCACACTTAGAAACTGTTAACATGCAACTATGTTTTAAAATTAACTATCCAGTCTAGAGCCTAGGGAACATATTTAGACAGTGATTACGAATGCATTGTTATAGTGAACAGACGACACAGTGTTATTGTGTGTGTACATTCTTGCTTGTTAGTTGCACGATTAAGTAACGACTATAAGGCTTACATACTTAGAACATATACTGGTACTGCTAATGAGATTTTAATGCAACATTTTGGTTTACTTGAAAATACAATCTGGATTTAAAGTACTTTCTGTGATACCAGATGACATAGTGGTTAGTTTATGTGACAGCTGCACGACTTTATCACGACGCTACTAATGAGTGACAATTTACAATGTTGCTTTTGCGGTCTTTCTGTTTAATATCTGCGCAGTTTTTCTGTATTATTCTGGAAAGTAAAACATGTTTTAGTAGTAACTTTTGTGGTATAGAAACAATGAGACAGCCTTTTTCGTAGCAAAACAATACGTTACTGTACAGTACTTTCTTCATCACGGCAATAAGCATAATAACTACGATATCTATACGCAAAGCATTTCACTTTTGTTTATCATGAGGTAAGTACATTGACTTCTGCAGAACTTAACTTTCGGAGGACGATAACTACGACACTTCCACAGAGATTATGTTACAACTAGACGCACAGTTTAGCGCTATAGTACACGTATTTGAGTGATTAATTTTATACTTAAAACATTTATTTTTAAAGATTTTTGAATTACAAAGAAAGTTTTCCGTGATACATTTCATTCCATTGCTGTAATCTGTAACACCTGAGGGTATAATTACATTAATCCTCAGGGTGGTACACGCTTACTTTGTGTACCATGTGTTTGGCAAGCACAAGGAGCCCTAGCTAATATGGTATTTGCTTATACAACTTTACACTTTGGTACCATATTTCTCTAACACATAAATTACACAGCTATTTGATCATTTAACTGAGAGACAAACATTTTTTTTTACTACATCAGTGACATGTTTACGCAATTACACAGTTGGATAACTTCACACTTATGAAACTGTATTTTGTCTGTACTTTGTGAAGTGTTCATATCTTTTCGGAGCCATTGTGATACTATGAGAGCTTTGAATGATGTATTTGGTATGGGATCATGATTTTTAAAGTACGTTTGATGTAGATGACACTATTGAAATGAGCAGAGAATATTTTTTAGAGTTTGAAATTATTGCAGAAAGCTACGACGTTTTTGAGATTTGACTGAGGTGTTATGATGTTATTATTACGATGACAATGTGTATTATGCTGTTGAGGTATGTTTATGATCAATAAGCTGATGCTATATGAGGACTTTGATTATGTTACGTATTTATTATGATGAAATATTGAAGAAGTGTCGACGAATATGTTTCTGTGTAATAAGGTAAGGAATAATGAGTAGTGTTTAGGGACTCTGATTTGTGAAAAAGGTTGTTGGAAACCAAGAATCGTACTTTAAGAGTTATGAAATGTGTGTAAATATGTGAATGTATCACAATGCCGGCGAAAATTTTTTGGACACTGTTATATTTATAGGATTTTGTTTCTACACATTTGTAACGCAAATTCTCGACCTGTGAAATTTTTGTATGAGACTGTCACTGTAGCGGAAACTGATGCCGTAAATATTTCAGTAAGGAAGATAGGTCACTGTAAGCACCCAGCTGCACGACAGTCGCCTGCAAAAAAGCCATTACTGTGTGCTTTTCATAGGCACAGGTGGAGAAAAAAAAAGAGGCCACTATCCTCGCTATTGACATTTCTTTGTAGAAAGCATCGCAAATACGAGACGCTGAAACTTGGAAATATATGATTATACTGTGGAGCTCTTAATTTATGATATTTACTAAAATGCCTAATGAAATGACAAGAAACATTTTACATCTATTGTCGCTCTAGTTGAGAGATTGCTCATTTTGTTTAACATCTAGTTTCTAGCTGCACTGCAACATTGGTTAAAATAAAATTTAATAGATGTACTAATATCACTATTTTCTGTCTGCAGACCCAGTAAAGAATAATTTTATGATCTACTTCCAAAAAAAACATTTCCACTTCACAGGAATTGCATACATAATTTTTGTCAGTGACTTGGTAACTTGTCTGCTAGTGTAAGTTACAGTGATGCAGCACTCTAGTGTAAGATGTGACATAGGTATTAAACATGGCCATTTTTACTGTAATATTTTTTCTGATTGAGCTTTGTCATGTTTAGATATAAGTTATTGCATTTGCTGCTGCTGTTTGCCAGGCATAATGTTACTGAATTTGACTTTGTATTACTCTGTTAAGCCAGTTTTGCTACGGATTTATTTTTCTTGTTTGCTGCACATTGCCTTATATTAGTTGTAATATTGCATTTGCTTTGATAATTTATGCTGCTTGCTTTGCCAATTTGCATTTTTTATCATTGCTGTTTGTGTTAATTGTTTTGTGCTGCTGCATTACCTCGTCCCTTAGTTTAGCATCTGAGCTCAGTAGATTTACGTTAGCTTAAGATGGGGTATGCTATATAAGAGAACGAGTTGTGATGAATGGGAAGAAATGCATTAAGAAGCTATAAGAAAATGGTTTGGCCAAAAAAGTATTTTGAAAGAGGATATGAACAAAAAAGAAGGGTTTAGGGACAACAGGTTTAGGTAGGATTTTCTTGGAAATAAATGATGAGGTAAGATAATGGAAAATAAATAATGAGGTAAGAAATATGTAAACATATAAATACAGAAAGCATGCTTGGATAGGATTTTTTTGGTGGAAACAAATGTTGAAATAATACGAAAGATCTATGGGATGAAGTTTTGGGCTGGACTGCAGTACCAAATGTTACACTGAAAACAAACCCTGCCCTTTCCTCTTGTGTTATTCTGCTATGTGTTTGTGTACTCTTGTATATTTGTGTTTTTCCTGTCTTTATGTGTTTAGCTGATATGAGTTATGTTGTGGAATTTTTCTAATAATATGTTATTTTCTTTGTAAAGATGCTTAGACATTATTTATTTTGTTTTGGTTTAATGCTCATGTGTGAAGTTGATGTTTCAAAAGTTATTCTGATCTTTTATGTATGAACTTATGTCATAATTCCTGTAACACTGATGTATATGTATATTTCTATTCTTTCGTAAAGCCTGTATTACTACAAATGTTATCTGTATTGTTATGTTCTTTAATGATGTATTTTGTACCTTTGTTATTGTATTCTCATGTTATAAAATTGTAATTGACACCAGTTCATCAAATTAAGTAACTTGTAAGTTACATTTCACTGCACACGTTTCTGTTGGTCATAGTATATGGACAATATGTGAGAAGTAGGGACTGTTAGTATTTGCACGTGTGTTGATAATTCAGAAAGGGACTGGTTAACAGCAAAAAGTTTTGTGAGTACAAAAGTGGTGGTTTATGGACTTGCTATATTGTCCGCAAGACTCTTCGATGGTGATTGTGCAGCTGCACAGTCGCAACAGATGGCTGTTGGCCGTATCTACAAGGACTACAGTGGGTCTGCACCTTTGATGACCCACCAATACCATTATTTCTACAAGGACTGCAGTGGGTCTGCACCTCTGGTGGCCCACCAATACCATAATCTCTACCAGGACTACAGTGGGTCTGCTCTGTGATGACCTACCTACCAATATTCTTCAAAACTTCGACTGACTCTGCTGTGGGTTTGCTCTGTTGTGGCCCATTACCTGTCTGCATGTCAAGAGTCAGCACTGTCTTTCCGTTGGAAGGATAACACTACTTCTTCAAGACTGCATGGAAATCCACTACTTCCGTGTGCATTCTCTTTTACTGCTCAGACTTTGAGGAAAAAAAAAACACTGCAATTTTACTGTGATGAATGATCAGGACTGTCTTTATGGACTGTGAGAAAATCTTTGCTTTTGACCAACAGTGTATCAATAAGTGAGTGCATTTGATATCTTTGTTATTGTAATTATGAAAAATTTCTTCAAATCCGTATTGGCCACGGCCCAAAACAATTTGTAAAATTTTTTGTGGGGAGCATGGGGGCTATGTAAGTAGGCTGTTTAGATTTTTATATTGGTAACGCCCCGTAGCGCTCTGAAAATCACTGGCTGTGCTGTGTGCAGTCTGTGGCTGGTTTACATTGTTGTTGGCCATTGTAGTGTTGGGCAGCTGGATGTTAATAGCGCGTAGTGTTGCGCAGTTGGAGGTGAGCCGCCAGCAGTGGTGGATGTGGGGAGAGAAATGGCGGAGTTTTGAAATCTGTAAGACTGGATGTCATGAACTGCTATATATATTATGACTTTTGAACACTATTAAGGTAAATACATTGTTTGTTCTCTATCAAAATCTTTCATTTGCTAACTATGCCTATCAGTAGTTAGTGCCTTCAGTAGTTTGAATATTTTATTTAGCTGGCAGTAGTGGCGCTCGCTGTATTTCAGTAGCTTGAGTAACGAAGATTTTTGTGAGGTAAGTGATATGTGAAAGGTATAGGTTAATGTTAGTCAGGGCAATTCTTTTGTAGGGATTTTGGAAAGTCAGATTGCGTTGCGCTAAAAAAATATTGTGTGTCAGTTTAGTGTTGATCAAAATAGGTAAAGAGCGAAATGTCTGAAGTTCTGTTTTGCTCAGCTGTTTGAAAATCAAATAACGTAAGGGATATACCAGCACAGTAATTCACTAATTTTTCTAAGGGGACGTTTCAATTGGTGATGTGATTGTGAAGTGCAAACGCAAAATAACGAACACAGCTAAACCAATATTTGCCAAATCTCATGTACTGACTGACAGAGCCCGTCGAACATTGCGAATGGTGGTTGTAAAAAAATCACATGAAATCAGCAGAAGGAGTCATTTGTGAGTTCCAAAGTGGTACCAGCCTTACATGTAGCACAATGGCTGCATGTAGGGAGTTAAAAATAATGATCAAAGAGCTCCTCATAAGCCACACATTTCTGTTAAACACGCTTGAGTTGGTTTAATGAGAAGCGCCACTGAACATTCCACGACTAGAGATGAGTTACGTGGAGTGATAAATCAGTTTCTACCTGTGGCAATCTGAGTGAAGGGTTCGGGTTTGGCACATATCTGGAGAACGTTACCTGCCATCATGTGTAGTGCTAACAGCGAAACACTGGAGAAGGGGTGTTAAGATATTGGGGTGTTTAACGTGGTTTGTAACTGACAATTCGCAATTTTTACACACAACTTTTATTGAGGTAACTTCACAAATTTGATGACTGAACGACAAACGAAAAGGTGACAATAACGATGCTAGTAAAAGTCTCCTAATTGAGTCAAACAAAAGTTCGCTTCTAATTTTCCACAACGATTTGTGGTAACACACACGCACTAGGAAGAGTCCAATTCAGAGCTGGCGGCGCTGGCGAGGGCGCGGGGGCCTCCGTGCACCGACGGTCTGCGCCGGACCCGCCGAGCCGTCCGAGGGCGCGAATTCCTGGACAGGCCGGCTGCCCTGTCGACGCTGTGCAGAACAAGACGGTCGGCGCCGGTCATCGGAACGGACGGCGGCAACGTCTTCGACCTCCGCCTGCGATGCGAGGGGCTCCGAGGCGTCGTGGTCGCGGAGGGCCGCCTCTTCCGCCCAGGATTCCAAACGCTTGTCGGCCGCCGTAGAGATTTCGTACTTGAATGCTAGATCAATGATCTGGTCCAGACTAGGATCGTCGAGGGCGTCGCGCCGGAAAGCCACGTCAGGGGCGACCTGGATGAGGTGGTCGCGGGTCATCTTGTCCGCATAGGATTCTTTGGAGACTCGTGTGTTGAAGTGACATCTCCGGCTGAGACCTTGCAGTTCCTCTGCCCACTGGCGATGGGACTGCCCAACCTTCTTGCGACATTGGTAAAATTCGACCCGGACAGCCAACACGTGGAACCGTCGTCGGTAGCCGGCCGGAGTGGCCGAGCGGTTCTAGGCGCTGCAGTCTGGAACCGCGAGACCGCTACGGTCGCAGGTTCGAATCGTGCCTCGGGCATGGATGTGTGTGATTTCCTTAAGGTTAGTTAGGTTTAAGTAGTTCTAAGTTCTAGGGGACTAATGACCTCAGCAGTTGAGTCCCATAGTGCTCAGAGTCATTTGAGCCCGTCGTCGGTAGTAAGCCACGAGAACCCCACAAATCTGGGAGAAAGTCAAAAAATCCGGAGGTCGAGGTTGGAGTTTCGTCAAGAGAACATACACACTGGACTGGTTCCAGAAGAAAAAGTAGGAACGCCGAGCACCCTCCTGGACAACCTGGTGGATTTGAAAATGCAGCTGGAACCACTTCTCGTATGTTTCCCACTCTTCAGCATCATCGTTGAAAGCGGGAAACGGCGGGGGCGGCGGAACCGGGCGGTTTTGCAAGAGTTCCGTAAATAAACTTTCCTGTGTATCCTGAAATTTCTTGCAAAACTGTTGAAAACCTTGAAATAAGTCGTGCACACTTTGGACCAGAAGTACAACTTCCGCCATGTGGAAGACATATGCAGGCACCAACTCGTCGCCACTTGTGCTGTGACTAACAATTCGCAATTTTTCACAAACACAATTTTTCTTGAGTTCACAAGTTTGATGACTGAACAACAAACGAAAAGGTAACAATAACGATACCAGTAAAAGTCTCCTAATAGAGGCAAAGAAAAGTTCACTTCTAATTTTTCACAAAGGTTCGTGGTAACACACACACACACACACACTAGGAAGAGTCCAATTCAGAGACGAAGACGTAATCTTCAGCGGTCGAAGTATACGAGGTCAGCATCTGGAGTGAACTGAACTTCGGGGCTGGTTCTAGCCCCTAAATAACTGTCTCTAGCCAATCAGATTTTGGCGTAGTGATACTTCCTTCAGGCCGTGGCTCGAGCTCCCCCTGCAGGACGTAGTGCTCGGAATGTCTGTTCCCATTATCTTGTATGTAAATAACAGGTGTTTACCATGGTGCTTTTGGTACGCCTTGGACATAGACGACCTTGTCCTTTGTGGTGTAATATGGGTCGCCGGCCCTCAGGGGCTACCTTGGCTCCGGCATAACTTCAGAAAACACTAAATACACAAGAATATGAATACCTTTTACAGCATTGCGTTCTTCATGCAGTAGAAGAAAGTTGGGAGACGCTGATTATTTATATAAGGTGACAACGCACATGTCATAAAGTAGCATCTGTGAGGCAAAATGGTTTGCGGACAATAATATTCCCGAAATGGACTAGACTGCCCAGGGTCCCGACCTCAACCCAATAGGACACGTTTAGCATCAGCTGGAAGATCGACCCCAGCGTCCATTAACTATCGTCTCTGATATCGGGTCTTGATGAGTAATTAGCTGCCATTTCTCCGTAGGCTTTCAAACACCTCATTGTAAGTGTCACCAGGGGAGCTCAAGCCTTCATAGGGGCAAAGATGGACGCACTCCATATCAATATACACTAATAGGTGTCCAAATACTTTTCATCAGAGAGTATACTGCTGGCCATAAAATATACCACATAATGAAGGCGGCATGGCAGTAACTTACAAATAGGCTGAAGTGTACTTGTTAATTTTCCCTTTGAATGACCAATTTCATTATAGAACCTGTGCTTCAATTTGTATTGTTTCATTTTAAGTTCCTTCCTTGAATGTTATTGATAGGCCTGCCAGGGCCTGTAAACAGAGTTTAGCTCTTGAATGTTAGGAAAAAACCGATATAAGTTTTTCGGAACAGCTATGTCCACAGAACTCCGGGGTTTTGCAAAGCACAGACTAAGAAACGCCGTATTACAAGCTTGAAACTTCAAATGATCAGCGTGTATGTGCAACCGCACAGAGTTGTTAGGAGCAATGCCATCTACATTCTGTGTATAAGAAAAGATTACACAGCCGTTTTTTTATTCAGTTAATAGTATTTGAATGTTAGTTACTTGTGATGAAAATCGTGTAATGCGTCATGCAAGAAAGAGAAAATTCCACCAAAACATATCGGAAATCGACAGCAGAACGATCGTGGTCTGACAAAAAACATTCAGTCTAGACTGCGATTTGAGTGGTAGATAGACTGTCTTCCACCCACTATGTAGCTCTGTTTGTGATACGTGGAGTCGATGCGAGGAGTCACTGTAGATGCTAAGTGACTCATCTATTCAACTGCTCGGTTGACGACAGGTGCCTCTTAGGAAGTACAACGGCTTGGCGCATTAACTCAATGCGTCAACAATGAAGATACATACTGGTCTGAAGATCTTGTTATCTGTGGCTCACCGGTTATCAGAAATATAAACACATTTGCGATCTACACTGATATTTTTTATTAAATTATGATAGATGATCGCTGTTTTCCAGTTACGACTTCAGAATTTATTATCAGGATCGTGGCCTGTTGAGACTGCAGTTTATCGTTTTAAGATCACGTTAGTCTTGATCCCATGACTTACATGCAAATAACGGATCAGTGGTTCAGGAGAGCCACACTCTCTCATGGAATCTCAATGGTCCCACATGACTTCCCCTCAAAGCACCGTGTTTTATATAGTGCCGTCCATGATGGCTTTGGCTACCCCAAGTGATCTTTTCACAGCTTTTGTAACGGCATAGAATGTTAGATAATCCTGCAAACAATAATCCATTTATTGCCACTACCAGACGTCGGAAATCGACAAAGGAGGTCAATCCCAGAACTCTGGAAAGGCATTCCTGCTGGTGGAATCGGAGAGTCGACCAGATGGTCTCTCAAGAACTGTCTTTCTTTTCTGGTTCTGTCAACAGCGTGGCACATAGTGATGAACATTCCTAAATAATCCTGGCCAGAAAAATCTCTTGCAGATTCTGTCGTATATCTAAATAAATAAAAGTATGGCTGACACTGTCGCTCAGCCAGATGCAGTCGGCTGTCCTGTTTCAGAGGAAACCTCTGAGCCTGCAAGATCCGGGTGGGGGGGATTATTGATAGTTGGGAACTCCAAGGTTAGGCGCATTATGGGGCGCCTTAGGGCCATGGCTGCCAAGAAGGTTAAGAAAGCCAATGTGCACTCCGTATACATACTGGGTGGGATCATGCCGGAGATGGAATGGGTCCTTTCGGATGCCATGAAGAGCACAAGGCGCAGTCAGTCAACTGCAGGTGGTGACTCACTTCGGTACTAATGATGTGTGTCACTTTGGATCGGAAGAGATTCTCTCTGGTTTCGAGCAGCTAACACAAGTGGTAAAGGTGCCAGTTTTTCTTGCGACATGAAAACAGAGCTCACCATTTGCACCATAGTCGACAGGACCGATTGCTGACCACTGGTACAGAGCCGAGTGGAGGGTCTCATTCACAGGCTCAGACGGTTCTGCAACCGTATAGGCTGCAGATTCCTCGGCTTGCGCCATAGGGGGGTTGGGTTTCGGGTTCCGCTGAATAGGTCAAGAGTCCATCACACGCAGGAGGCGACTACATGGGTAGCAGGAGCCATGTGGCGTGGACTGGGCGGTTTTCTAAGTTAGAGAGTCTCGGGAAAACACAAAAAGGGCTTCAGTCTCAAAGGGTGCAGGCGGAACACAGAAAGAACGTAGATACAGGAACCATCGGTATAACAGTTGTAAATTGTCATATCGGTAGCTTTGTTGGGAAAATACCAGAGCTCCAAGTGCTAACAGAAAGCACTGATGCTCAAATCAGTAAAGACACTAAAAGCTGGCTGAAGCCATACATAAGTTCAGCCGAAATTTTTGCGGAGAACCTAACGGTGTTCCGAAACACAGTTGGCGTTGGCGTGTTTGTTGCTGTTTGAAGTAGTTTATCTTCTCGCAAAATTGAAGTAGGTACTTCCTGTGAGTTAGTATGAGCAGAGACCATTCTTGGCAACCGGAATAAAATAATAATTGGATCCTTTAACCGACCTCCCAATTCAGATGATATAATTGCCGAAAGGTTCAAAGGAAACTTGAGTTTGATTTCAAACACGTAGCTGACTCACAAAAGTATAGTTGGTGGTGACTTTAATTTACCCTCGATATGTTGGGGAAAATACAGGTTTAATTCTGGAGGTACGCATAAAACATCATCCGAAATTGTGCTAAACGAATTCTCTGAAAATTATTTCGAGCAATTAGTTCATGAGCCCACGTGAATAGTAAATGGTTATGAAAACACATTTGACCTCTGAGTTCGTAACGAGCATCAAAATGGCTAGAGGGATTTGTGAGCAGAGGGTTGTCGCAGCGAGACTGAATATTGTAATCCCAAAATCCTCCAAAAATAAACGAAAAATACACGTATTCAAAAAAGCTGATGAAAATTCATTTGACGCCTTCCTGGCTGACAATATCCACTCCTTCCAAATTAACAATGTAAGAGTAGACCAGATGTGACTTGAATTCAGAGAAATAGTATCGGCAGCAATTGAGAGATTTATACAAAATAAATTAACAAACGACGGAGCTGATCCCCCATGATACACAAAACGGATCAAAACACTTGCAGAAACAACAAAAAAGACACGCCAAATTTAAACAGACATAAAATCTCCCAGATTGGCGATCTTTTACAGAAGCTCGAAATTTAGCACGGACTTCAATGCGGGATGCTTATAATAGTTTCCACAATGAAACATTGTCTCGAAACCTGTCAGAAAATCCAAAGAGATTCTCGTCGTATGTGAAGTATGTTAGCGGCAAGATGCAATCAATGCCTTCTCTGCGCGATACCAGTGGAGATACTATCGGAGACAGTGCTGCCAAAGCAGAGTTGCTAAACACAGCCTTCCGAAATTCCTTCGCCAAAGAAGATGAAGCAAATATTGCAGAATTCGAATCAAGTACAGCTGCCAACATGAGTAACGTAGTAGTAGATATCCTCAGAGTAGTGTAGCAACTTAAATCATTTAATAAAAGCAAGTCTGATGGAAAAGCAAGTCTGCTGGTCCATACTCTATACCAATTACGTGCCTTTCAGAATATGTTAGTGCAATAGCTCCGTACTTAACAATCATATAAAACCGATCGCTTGACGAAAGATCCGTACCCAAAGACTAGAAAGTTGGAGAGACCACACCAATATTCAAGAAAGGTAGTAGGAGTAATCCACTAAATTACAGGCACCTATCACTAGCGTCGATATGCAGGAGGGTTTTGAAACATATATTGTGTTCGAATATTATGATTTACATGAAGAAAATGGTATATTGACACACAGTCAACACGTATTTAGAAAACATCGCTCTTGTAAAACGCCACTAGCTCTTTACTCGCGCCAAGTGTTGGGTGCTATTGACAAGGGATTTCAAATGAATTCCGTACTTCTGGATTCCCGGAAGGCTTTTGACACTGTACCACGCAAGCGGCTTGCAGTGAAATTGCGTGATAATGGAATATCGTCCCAGTTACGTGACTGTATTCGTGATTTCCTGTCAGAGAGGTCACAGTTCGTAGTAATTGACGGGAAGTCTCATGGAGTAAAACAGAAGTGATTTCTGGCGTTCCCCAAGGTAGTGTTATAGGCTCTTTGCTGTTCCTTATCTATATAAACGATTTGGGACACAATCTGAGCAGCCGTCTTAGGTTGTCTGCACATGACGTCATCAGAAGATCGTAACAAATTGCCAAACGATTTAGATGAAATATCTGTATGGTGCGAAAATAGGAAATTGACCATCAATAACGAAAAGTGTGAGGTCACTCACATGAGTGCTAAAAGGAATCCGTCAAACTTCGGTTACACGATAAATCAGTCAAATCTAAAGACCGTAAATCCAACTAAATACCTAGTGTGAGTTAACGAGCATTTTGCTCTCATTTAAGTATATGACTGAAAAAGACAATCTTCCATGAATTGTGAAACCAATCCTGTCGTACAGGACCGTGTGCCACAAGAAGCGCAGATTCGCCACGAGATGGGGAAATTCACAGGCGTCTACTGCGCTGAATGAGGCCAGGCTGATCAGGCCTAAGCGCTGTAGTGTGCGAGTGAGACAGACGAAACCCCATAGGAGCTGCTTGTGCCCAGGGAGGAGTAGCAGTGTTAAATGTTCATGGTGATCCCAATAAAACTTGAATATTGATCATATCTGTAATAGTTTAGGATTTACTGTTAAAGTGAAATGAACAAGTTTTGTAACAAAGACCTGAATGCTAATATCTGAACCTTCGGTCGATCTTAAAGATCGATATTTCATATAAAAGCGCATCATTAAAATGACTAATGCTGTAAACATCAACTCTGTAACTTTATTTGTTAAAAGATACAGTAAATTTAAATTTTCAGTATTTTTAGTTAAGCACCAGATCATCATTTCCTCCACACAAAACACATAGAACGATGACAGCATGACACTTTATTGAATAATTAGGTAATAGAATATTTGTTGTAATGTTCAGTGTATAACAGTTACTTTTGTTCTTTATTGATTTATCGGAAAGCACATTGGTGCAAGGCAACTGGACGTAATATTCAAAGTTAAGAATTATATTGGTTTTATGTAAAAGAATTTAGCGTTTATTATGTAATGGGCATTATTATTACTTTATTTAGAACGTGAAAGTGGTCAAGCTTTGATTTTACAAATATGTTAAAATGTAAAATAATGTAGAACAATCTGTAGCCAATCAGAAGGACGGCTTCAGGGAAGGGAACTGCACTAGTCAGTTGAGCGTCGATGTTCGGCACGCGGGAGACGCGGCCGGAGACGGGCGGAGGGACAGTGCTGGTGCAGACGCGAAAGCGGACAGTTCGGCTGGAAGCACCAAAGTGGACAGTTCTGGTCTCGACACCAAAGGGTACAGTTCGGATTGAGACGCGAAAGTAAACAGGCGGTCGTTAGGTAACTAGGAAGTGAAACGACCTAGAAAATTTCGCGTTGTGTGATATCGCGGGACTTAGTCTCTGAGCGGTGAGCAGCCCCGCGATTAGTGCGAACTCTTAACTTTTCGCGTAGATAACGAGGTGGAGTATGGAACTTGTATTTTGCGATGAGGCTGTGAATGATCGAACCGTGTCAGATGGGTATGCGCTCGAGTGTAACAGTAACTCTAAATACGACCACTTTCGCTATTCGTTTGCTTTCTGAATAAACATTATTCTAACCTAATCATAACTGTGTGGCCTACATCATTTATGGATCATTAATTTAGTTTCCAATATTATTATTGCTGTTATTGTATGTTATATTAACTTTGTATGTTTCATACAATTTCGCAAACGTGCCATCAGCCAGACAGTTTAACCAAAGCGTCACAGGCGCGTAATTTAGGGCGGGTAATGCGACACGTGCGGTTCAAACCCTAGACAATTTTGAACGGAGACATTTCGACGAAGAGGAACCGCATGTGCATCCGAACATCTTTGGGATTTTAGCTCGCAATTGGGGGCTCGTCCGGGATAGGAATTTGGAAGGTGTTAGTTCAGAGATAAGAATCTTGCAAAGTGTTGGAACAGGATTGGATTTTGGAAAGTGTTAGTTGCTGAACATGAACTCTGGAAAGTTTTAGAATTATATTTGAAATCTGCAAAGTGTTTCCAAAGGTATTAGTGCATAGTAGTTAGTATTATCTGAACTCCTATAGGGAGAACCTCTCGCAAAAGTTGAATGTGAGATCAGTTTAGGACTGAATATTATGTTTCTTTAATAGTTCTGAAATTACAGTCTTAATTCTCACGGTTAACGACATTCTGTGTTCTAGGTCCAAAGTCTGTGGCGGTTTAGGCAGTTTGCGTGGGGGCTCTGAGTTACGAATTTTGCAACCGTTGTGTGTACCGAGTTTCAGCAGTGGTTAGAATTGACAAAAAAAGTAACGCGGAAGAAGATGCGACATCGAAAGCACGTGGTTCCAGCCAGCAGCGGCATCTTCAACGGCTATCAATCGCGCAGCGGCTGTTGCAGTACCACAGCAGAGGCTACGTGATCTTCAGCGTCGGCTTCAACTGCAACATCGGCAGCAATACCATGTCAGAATGATCCAGCACGACAAACCTAAGTACCTGCGCTGATAGCGAGATTATATATGATTCTGTAGTTCGATCACCAATAATAGACGTCGCTAATATTAAGCAGTCGGCCAGTTTGTGTGGGTGCGAAAATACTAGCGAGCCGCTTAGCCCGAAGTCGGAGCGGGAGAGCGTGACCGGCGGTGAATTTAGTAGGGCAGAAAGTCCGAAATCAGGCCAGGGAGATGAATTTGGGGGACATATGATGTCGCAATTAATGCAAATGTTAGAAGGATTGGGATCCAAAATTGATTCTGTTAAAACCGATATGGGTGACGTAAATTTAAAAATTGATTCGGTTCAATCCGAAATAGCTTCGGTTGTGAAAGACGAAGTAGGTAAAATTGCTAGTTGAGTAGAGGAATTGATGGAAAATTAAAAACCATTCCGGGTGAAATGGGCAAAATTTCTGATGAAGTTGGGATACTTGACTCTAAAGTAGTTCAAGCGGAGAAAAATTTCAGTGATAAGGTGGAGAAGTTGCAGGCAGATCTTGGAGGCAACGTAAGAAACTGATGCTCTAATGGCTGAGACAACAGAGGCTATTAGTAACTTATCCGTTCGAATAGGTAAAGGAGAGACAGAAGTAGATAAAATAAAGGAACAAGTAGAATATGGCATTAAAACTGAAAATGGTGAATTAGAAAGAAAATCAATGAAATAAAAAGCGAATTAAATTCTTTAGCTGCGCGTCAAACCTCTACAGTCATCAGTGTTCCGTGGATGAACTAGGGAACGGTCAAATATTTTGGAGACGACGGAAAATATCACCCAGTAAATTTTCTAGCAGTATGCAGAATGCCCAACGAGGCGAAGATGAAATTTGTGAAAAGAGATTTGGAAACTGAGCCACAATCGATCGCAAATATACCCAGTGATACGTTCATAACCTACGAAATATTCGGAAGCAGTTTCCTGAACAAGTTCTGGAGTGAAGCAAAGCAAACGCGACTCCAAAATGAGTTTCTGAAAGGGCTAACATTTAAATACGGGGATGGATCGATGCGAGAATTTTGCAAACGTGAACTTGCGAGATTAATGCATGTGAAACGTCCATTGGGAGTGCTTACTGAAATTACGACACTGAAAAGGCGGTTACCGGAAAAATTGCAGTGGGATCTAGTGCACAGTCCTATCAACTGAATAGACGAATTTTTGGACTTTGTAGAAAAATTAGAACGGGCGATGAAATTTAAACCGCAAAGTAAACAGACGAATAGTTTTTAGAGTGGAAATCATAACTCTGAGTAACTACTATGAAAGACATCCGGGAAGTTATGAACGGAACGCAAACAGCAGTTTTCGTAAGGAAATCGGTAACAGGAACGTATCCAATGGCCGGCCGGTGTGGCCGTGCGGTTCTAAGCGCTACAGTTTGCAACCGCGTGACCGCTACGGTCGCAGGTTCGAATCCTGCCTCGGGCATGGATGTGTGTGATGTTCTTTGGTTAGTTAGGTTTAAGTAGTTCTACGTTCTAGGGGAATGATGACCTCAGATATTAAGTCCCATAGTGCTCAGAGCCATATCCAATGATAAATTTCAAAGGGGTAACTGGAACGCATACTTTCGTGATAGGGACCGACACCAAGAACGTAGATTTGAGGGATCGGCACCTGGTGAAATGAACCAGCGTAATGGGAGACCGGGAAACTAAGTTTTGTCACATCTCAGGTCCGAAGATGGCAAAATAAAGCGACAATGAATAGGACGCGAGTGAACGCAAATGTCATAGGTGTCAATCGATCGGCAGAAAGGCGCCAGAATTTTGAAATGAAATTAATAAGAGATGAAAATCAAATAGGTACAAGTTCAAATCAGATCATACGTAAAAGGCATAATCCTAAGATAAGGAAAGGTAATGATAAAGATAAAATAACAATTTAGTGCTAAATGATTTGTTTTATGAATGTGAGACGAAATAGTGTGTGAATGTTAACACAATGAAAGATTGTATGTGCCAAAAGGAGGCTGAGGTGTAGCTGAATCTGGTGGAGTTGATGGTACAGAAAATTCTTAAGAGGTTCTAACCAGTGGTAATGATTATAGTGATAAAGGTAATGATGTTTCAGGTGATACTGTAATGGCGAAAGTTGTTAAGGAGGTTAACGGCGGCGTAGCATTAGTCTCGTCAGCTGGTGAAGAACTTGTGTGTGTATCGGCGGGTACTGGTGAATTATTTTTGAAGGAAGGTAGTGATGCTGTTTTATGTGCAGAAGTTATGAAACTTGAAGCTGCTGGTATTGATACTCCAGAGGAAGAAATCTGTGCTTATCTTTCTATTAATGGAGGTGAGCCCCGAAATTCTGGATGGATCTGTGGAACTTGAATTTGTTTCAGAATGAATATGGATCTGAATTTGATGTGTAATCTGAAATTAATGTGGTGCAGAAGCGTGTAGGAGAGGAAAAGATACTATGCTCAGGTTTAAATCAAAACAAAGCGGAATTGAATTGCACTGTTGATTCTGAAATTGCACGATGCTGCAGCTACAATTTCTGTGATGTAAGGGCAGAGGATGGTGAAACTATGAACGGTTCTTATATTGGTGATTTGTGGACGGAGGTAATTAAGGTTTTATGCAGCGAGTCGTATGATGTATCAACAGCTGTTGAAAGTGCTGTTTGTGAAGTTGTTTGTAATGACGTGGAAGTAACAAGTAATTCTTTATTTCATGATAATGATGTTGTAGCTACTAATGTCAATAATTTTAAGGGAGAATACAGTGAGTTTGATGCTACAATATAGAAACTGATATTTGGACAGAATGGTATCTTAAGGAGGAATGTAATTTTACTGTAACTGATTGGCGACGGTGAGGTAGAACATTACGATCGTTATTGCCTCATTTGTGGACACGAGAGAAGTTTAAGATAGCGAGAGGTCTAGAAGGGAGGAAAAATGCAATTGGGGAGAAAGAAGCATTTAATGAATTATTTTGGGATGAGTACGAAATTGAGGGGTGAATCGAACCGGATATGTGTACTCTAGAGATGGAAGAGAAGGGATGAGTTATTGAGGGAACAGTGTTTAGAGCGAAAAGGAATGATTAATGTTCAGCCTATCATTGAAATTAAAGTAAATGGTGAGAAAGTAGATGCACTGCTGGATTCTGGAAGTAATGTGTTGGCAGTGTCAGAAGGTTTTGTACATAGGATAAAGAATAAGAAATTAATATTACTACCTGCAAATAGTGTAAAAATTAAAATGCAGTTGGCAGTTTCAGTAAGCAGTTTAAGTGTGAGGAGAATAATTTTAGTATAGGATGCTTTGTAGTGAATGGACTTTTAAAAAATGTGGTGCTGGGAACAGATTTCTTATGTAAATATAAAACTTCGCTCCACTGCATAGGAAGGTGCTTGGATTTTGAAATTGTTCTGGAAGGTTCTGTAGAAGATACTATAACTAGACACAGAAATTAAAATTCACGGATAGGGGGAATCACGAACACACGATCCTTTGCTTAGGATATATCGAGAACAGCAAGTATTCTGTGCTTCATATAGAAAGCACAGAATACTTACTATATGAAGCACATAATACTTGCTGTAGTCTGTGAAGAATAATAGATCACCATGATTATTCAGTATCGCAGATATTGTTATCAGCAGAAAACTACATCTTCCAAGATGATAATGTCGCCACTGATGGTTTAACAAGCATAAGGATGAAACAGTCCGTCTTTCGAGCCCTTCAAAATCGCCATACTTCAATATTACCGACTCTTTTAATAGATCTCCTCCAGCGATTCACGATTCATCTTTGAGACGCATACATTCCCTGAGGGGATTTGGGCTTATAAGAGTCAAAAGTTAACTCTGCATCACATTTGACAAGTGTACAACTTTATCTTTCAGACCGTCATATCTGAGTTCGATTTTCGTAAACTTTAAGCAATTTCATTTTCCTTTCTCTACACTTCTTTTAATTTCATCTCTAAGTAGTGGGAGCGCCTTTTAATTTCATCTCTAGGTAGTGGAAGCGCCTAGCTGCTCTTCACATCTTTTACATTCTTGTACCTCTTCCTTTTACCTTTAAACTAAAGGGTTTCATCTGACGCGCATTTTTTCCTTTGTCTCTAATGCGAATAATGTCAAAGCAGTCGGAAGACTGATGAATAAAAGTGCTTCAAGTTGAAACTATATGCTGTACTGGGATTCGAATCAAGATCACTTCCAGGGACAGTGTGTTACCAATTACGAGACCCTTTTTTTCCGAGCACGCGTCATTCACCAACTCAGACCTCCTTCTTGTCACTGTCTTCTACCATTTTTACACTTCTCAGCAACTGTCGAGTTGTTTCCAGGCTGGTACAATCCTATCGATTTCACTCTCCTTCGATGGTGTGCGTGTCGGTTGCGCCGTTGAGTTTCCATGCTAGAGGTGTATTCAGATTTATGTGGATGGGTGGTGCCTGGTCTTTTGAACATGTCCCAAAGAACAGGTACTACGCGTTCACATAACTGGTTCGCCTTGATGAGCAATGAATCCATCATATTTCGGTGCGGATGAACAATTACGTCTCGCCTTTTGCGGGAATCTCAAAGTAGCGACCACGGAGGACATGGACGGGCTGCAGATACGTGGCGCTGGGTGAGAATGTGAGTCGATCGACAGGCGTGCCGAAATAGTTCGCGCAACTGCGATAAACTCTGTGCCTGGGTAGCGCAGTGGCTAACGGAGCTGCCTAGTACGCGCGAATTCCCGTCCGGCGCATATTTTCACTCGTCGCCGCAGATTCTGCATAAGGTCCCGATGCAGCTGACGTCAATAGCCCCTTCCCTTTCCTATATTTTCTCCCCCCTCCACCTTCAAGTTACATAACGTGTATTCAGTTGTGCAGAGCCTGGCTCTGCCATATATAGACTGCTCCAAAGCTGGGCCAGTTATTTCCGCTTGCCATTCACACTCGTTCCTCACAGCTTGCCGAGTCAACGCCCGTGCCGCTTGCGTCAGCGCCCTGTCTGGGAAGCCCCCTCTCACTTATCGGATTTCACTGCATGAGAATGGTTCTCTTCATCCTTCACAACTTCGTACGTGGAAATGCTTCCCAAATTGTGTTAGGTTTCAAATTTAAGACCGGTTATCCGCAACTGACACCTTAGTACTTCACATTTCCTCCACGTCAGCAGATAGGGGAGTTCAAAAAAAAAAAAAATGGCTCTGAATACTATGGGACGTAACTGCTGAGGTCATCAGTCCCCCTAGAACTTAGAACTACTTAAAGCTAACTAACCAAAGGACATCACACACATCCATGCCCGAAGCAGGATTCGAACCTGCGACCTCAGCGGTCGCGCAGTTCCAGACTGTAGCGCCTAGAACCGCTCGGCCACTCCGGCCAGCGATAGGGGAGTACGGTGAACAATGAAAGATCCCTTACGTCATTAATAAAACGTTAACTGGTACGGAATTGGAGTCATATTAGATCAGGTATACTCAAATTGTCTTATTCAAAATTGTAACAAACTTTAGTTTATAAAAACTGCTTATTCCTTTAATTACTCGTATCTTAATTTATCTATGCGTGTGAAAGAAATGTAGTCTTCACAATGAAACAATAATTTAGTAAGGTGGGGCTCAGAACCTACAGCTTAAATTAAAAATAACAATCTTTGAAGCCGGCCGCTGTGGCGCTTCAGTCCGGAACCGCGTTGCTGCTACGGTCACCGGTTCGAATCCTGCCTCGGGCATGGATGTGTGTGATGTCCTTAGGTTAGTTAGGTTAAAGTAGTTCTAAGTCTAGGGGACTGATGACCTCAGATGTTAAGTCCCATAGTGATTTCAGCCATTTGAAGCACTTGAACACTCTTTGATTTACAAATATGCCTGTGCAGAGATGAAACAAAATTGTAGGCGTATACGATGTTGTTGTTGTGGTCTTCAGTCCTGAGACTGGTTTGATGCAGCTCTCCATGCTACTCTATCCGGTGCAAGCCTCTTCATCTCCCAGTACCTACTGCAACCTACATCCTTCTGAATCTGCTTAGTGTATTGATCTCTTGGTCTCCCTCTACGATTTTTACCCTCCACGCTGCCCTCCAATGCTAAATTTGTGATCCCTTGATGCCTCAAAACATGTCCTACCAACCGATCCCTTCTTCTAGTCAAGTTGTGCCACAAACTTCTCTTCTCTCCAATCCTATTCAATACCTGCTCATTAGTTACGTGATCTACCCACCTTATCTTCAGCATTCTTCTGTAGCACCACATTTCGAAAGCTTCTATTCTCTTCTTGTCCAAACTAGTTATCGTCCATGTCTCACTTCCATACATGGCTACACTCCATACAAATACTTTCAGAAACGACTTCCTGACACCTAAATCTATACTCGATGTTAACAAATTTCTCTTCTTGAGAAACGCTTTCCTTGCCATTGCCAGTCTACATTTTATATCCTCTCTACTTCGACCATCATCGGTTATTTTACTCCCTAAATAGCAAAACTCCTTTACTACTTTAAGTGTCTCATTTCCTAATCTAATTCCCTCACCATCACCCGACTTAATTTGACTACATTCCATTATCCTCGTTTTGCTTTTGTTGATGTTCATCTTATATCCTCCTTTCAAGACACTGTCCATTCCGTTCAACTGCTCTTCCAAGTCCTTTGCTGTCTCTGACAGAATTACAATGTCATCGGCGAACCTCAAAGTTTTTACTTCTTCTCCATGAATTTTAATACCTACTCCGAATTTTTCTTTTGTTTCCTTTACTGCTTGCTCAATATACAGATTGAATAACATCGGGGAGAGGCTACAACCCTGTCTCACTCCTTTCCCAACCACTGCTTCCCTTTCATGCCCCTCGACTCTTATAACTGCCATCTGGTTTCTGTACAAATTGTAAATAGCCTTTCGCTCCCTGTATTTTACCCCTGCCACCTTCAGAATTTGAAAGAGAGTATTCCAGTCAACATTGTCAAAAGCTTTCTCTAAGTCTACAAATGCTAGAAATGTAGGTTTGCCTTTTCTTAATCTTTCTTCCAAGATAAGTCGTAAGGTCAGTATTGCCTCACGTGTTCCAACATTCCTACGGAATCCAAACTGATCTTCCCCGAGGTCAGCTTCTACCAGTTTTTCCATTCGTCTGTAAAGAATTCGCGTTAGTATTTTGCAGCTGTGACTTATTAAACTGATAGTTCGGTAATTTTCACATCTGTCAACACCTGCTTTCTTTGGGATTGGAATTATTATATTCTTCTTGAAGTCTGAGGGTATTTCGCCTGTCTCATACATCGTGCTCACCAGATGGTAGAGTTTTGTCATGACTGGCTCTCCCGAGGCCATCAGTAGTTCTAGTGGAATGTTGTCTACTCCCGGGGCCTTGTTTCGACTCAGGTCTTTTAGTGCTCTGTCAAACTCTTCACGCAGTATCTTATCTCCCATTTCGTATTCATCTACATCCTCTTCCATTTCCATAATATTGTCCTCAAGTACATCTCCCTTGTATAAACCCTCTATATACTCCTTCCACCTTTCTACCTTCCCTTCTTTGCTTAGAACTGGGTTTCCATCTGAGCTCTTGATATTCATACAAGTGGTTCTCTTCTCTCCAAAGGTCTCTTTAATTTTCCTGTAGGCAGTATCTATCTTACCCCTAGTGAGACAAGCCTCTACATCCTTACATTTGTCCTCTAGCCATCCCTGCTTAGCCATTTTGCACTTCCTGTCGATCTCATTTTTGAGACGTTTGTATTCCTTTTTGCCTGCTTCATTTACTGCATTTTTATATTTTCTCCTTTCATCAATTAAATTCAATATTTCTTCTGTTACCCAAGGATTTCTATTAGCCCTCGTTTTTTTACCTACTTGATCGTCTGCTGCCTTCACCACTTCATCCCTCAGAGCTACCCATTCTTCTTCTACTGTATTTCTTTCCCCCATTCCTGTCAATTGTTCCCTTATGCTCTCCCTGAAACTCTCTACAACCTCTGGTTCTTTCAGTTTATCCAGGTCCCATCTCCTTAAATTCCCACCTTTTTGCAGTTTCTTCAGTTTCAATCTGCAGTTCATAACCAATAGATTGTGGTCAGAATCCACATCTGCCCCAGGAAATGTCTTACAATTTAAAACCTGGTTCCTAAATCTCTGTCTTACCATTATATAATCTATCTGAAACCTGTCAGTATCTCCTGGCTTCTTCCATGTATACAGCCTCCTTTCATGATTCTTGAACCAAGTGTTAGCTATGATTAAGTTATGCTCTGTGCAAAATTCTACAAGGCGGCTTCCTCTTTCATTCCTTCCCCCCAATCCATATTCACCTACTATGTTTCCTTCTCTCCCTTTTCCTACTGACGAATTCCAGTCACCCATGACTATTAAATTTTCGTCTCCCTTCACTACCTGAATAGTTTCTTTTATCTCGTCATACATTTCATCTATTTCTTCATCATCTGCAGAGCTAGTTGGCATATAAACTTGTACTACTGTAGTAGGCATGGGCTTTGTGTCTATCTTGGCCACAATAATGCGTTCACTATGCTGTTTGTAGTAGCTAACCCGCACTCCTATTTTTTTATTCATTATTAAACCTACTCCTGCATTACCCCTATTTGATTTTGTATTTATAACCCTGTAATCACCTGACCAAAAGTCTTGTTCCTCCTGCCACCGAACTTCACTAATTCCCACTATATCTAACTTTAACCTATCCATTTCCCTTTTTAAATTTTCTAACCTACCTGCCCGATTAAGTGATCTGACATTCCACGCTCCGATCCGTAGAACGCCAGTTTTCTTTCTCCTGATAACGACGTCCTCTTGAGTAGTCCCCGCCCGGAGATCCGAATGGGGGACTATTTTACCTCCGGAATATTTTACCCAAGAGGACGCCATCATCATTTAATCATACAGTAGAGCTGCATGTCCTCGGGAAAAATTACGGCTGTAGTTTCCCCTTGCTTTCAGCCGTTCGCAGTACCAGCACAGCAAGGCCGTTTTGGTTAATGTTACAAGGCCAGATCAGTCAATCATCCAGACTGTTGCCCCTGCAACTACTGAAAAGGCTGCTGCCCCTCTGTTAGCCTACGTTAGGGAATCCGTCAGGTCTAGTAACCACCTCAGTAAAGAGCATGAGCGCTAAGTTTGAATGGGACAGCACAAAATTCGGCACTTGCGGATCATCATCATGGTTGTGAGCTTCGTATAAGAAGTCCGAGTACTTGCGAGACAACCATGGATTCGTTCACGCAATATAAGATAAGCTACTGAAATCATATGCAGCCTCACAAAATGAATAGAGAGAACTACTAAAGACTCATGGTTGCCAGTAACTCATGGCTGCCAGTGATTCCGGTACGACGGACCGAGTGTGACGGCAGGGCTGCGGCCTCATCAGTCACTATAGCGACCTTTTAAACAAAGATCGTGTGCCGAAATGGCGTCGTTTTCCCGTAACTAACAGTAAGATAACCCGGCCTCACAAATTTGTTGCCAGTTAGCAGCTACAGATCACCAGCAAGCCGTGTAACCCACGAATATTCTGCCACAGGCCCGCTCGACCTCTCCTAACACTGACCAGTGTTATTTTAGGTCCACTATAATTTAACAATTTTGATATCGGTGGTCTTATGACACCACTAGAAACACAACATACTGTAGCACCCAATCATTTCCTAAACTATTCTATGTACTGAGGATGGGAGCTGCAATTCGGTCGAAATCTCGACTACTGGATGTAATGAAAGAGATTAAACGTGACCAGAAAGTCTATCACAACGTAACGCGACTTTTAATTGCAGTCGGGGAGTAGAAGTCTTTCCACAAACGAGTGACAATGTATTCGAACGATGTGCTGAGGTAATATGCCATCCGGCGAACTACACCGGACGGTGCGCACACGACCTCGGCGGTGTCTCTGCTGCGACTATCGAAGGCCGTGCTTTACGCGCTCCTTGTCTACCTGCTAGCTTCTGGAAGACACTCTCAGGTTGGCGAAACGTCTAACCACATTCTTTCTACAAGGAAGTCTCGAGCAAAAATAGCAACTTCGATTTTTGGGTGAAAACATACGGACAGAAGAAATCCTAGCAGTTGGCGGAACGCCGAAGCCTGCTCCCGCTAGCTACCGAAATCGATACATGTAATAGGTGCACCAGGAAATCACCAAGTGTATGTAAATTAACTGATGAACACTGCAAAAGAAACAAACTCTGAATTAGTCTAAGCATGCCATTTCTACAGAGAGGTATATTGCCGTCCATAAAATGACATTTTCCTGGCTGTTATCAATTTTTCAGCTTAGTCTAAGTCTGTTCATTTTCACGGGTGATGTTACACACCATCTTCAATATTCGACAGCCCGAAGCTCTGAAGCACTATTAAAGGTAACTGCGCTTGTGAGATATATATATATATATATATATATATATATATATATATATATATATATATATATATATATATATATATATATAAATTATGACTTGTAACATATGGTACCTTGTTTAGTACAGTTATCACAGTGGACTCATTTTAACAGCCTCACGATATGGTCACATGTCTGCCACATCCTCCACGGGTCGGAGGATGAAAGCATCATACGCCATGCTACCGCCACGAATATCTTGTCTAAAAAAACAATGCAAGATTCTCTCGTTCGTCCCAGTGCTCATTAATGTGTCAAAGCTCATTAACCTGTATACTGTGTTAATGCTCTTAGACTTTGGGACGGATTGTTTCCCTTAGGTAAATGATTTATATCTCCACATGAAAATGTGCTAGCAATTCTCTGTCATTTTCTCACTGTACAAACTAGAAAGCTAAGACACAACGAATATTCACCTCATTGCCCGTTGATCAGTTAACAGAAAAAATCTGCAACTTCTAATTCTACAAATGGGTCATTTGTGGAAAAACCAGGTGGCTCCAGAAAGTATGCTGTTCATAAAGAATTCTAGGAATTTGTCAGTGAAATCTTAGGTAGCACCAGACTAATGACACTAAAACCTATAATAAATAAGGAAAAGTATGAGGTCATCCCCCTGAATACGAAAAGAAATCCATTACATCGTTTACACGATAAATCACGCAGATTTAAAGGCCGTCAATTCGACTTAATACCTAGGAATTACAATTATGAACAACTTAAATTAGAACGGTCACATAGATAAGATTATGAGGAAGGAAAATAAAAGACTGCGTTTTAATTGGCAGAACGCTTAGAAGATATTACAGGTGTACTAAAGAGACTATCTAAATTACGCTTGTCCGTTCTTTGTTAGGCTATTGCCGTTCGGTATGGGATCCTTACCAGATAGGATTGATGGAAGACATCTGAGAAGTCCAAAGAAGGGCGGCTCGTTTTGTATTATCGCGAGATAGGGGAAAGAGTGTCACGGATATGATAAGCGACTTGGCGTTGCAATCTTTAAAGCAAAGGTGTTTGTCTTTGCGGCGAGATGTTTTCACGAAACTTCAGTCACCAATTTTCTCCTCTGAATGTGAAAATAAGTTTGTTGTCGGCAACCTACATAGGGAGAAATGATTATCGTAATAAAATAGGAGAAATCAGAGCCCGTTCAGAAAAATTTAAGTGTTCATTTTTTCCACGTGCTGTTAGAGAGTGGATCGGTACAAAATGATGGTTCGAAAAACCCTCTGGCAAGCACGTAAGTGTGAACTGCAGATGTGAACTGTGGATGTAGAATTCGAAGTGTAAGATACGGAAAGAAGTTTGCGCGATGTAGTGCGGTGGATACGGGCGGACCGGGGAGCGGGGTATAGCGTCTCATGAGAACATCGTAGCTGTGATAAGTACCCACCATTGTTGTGTGTATATCATTGATTCAAGCTACTGCCTATGACGACGTATGTAATAGAAAGCGTGAGTCTTCTGACCACACAAATTGTTTCTATTACTTCATGATCCAGTTGGCGCTATTGTTGAATAAAAGAACGATTACACTCTTGACATCAGTTATACAGAAACATGTGTACAACGTACAGAACGCTTGTCTTCTCAGAACACATTTCTGAGTTCTCAGTTGCACCACGTGTTCTGCTTTGTATAGCGCTCAAATCTCTCGTGACTTATCTTGTATAAATCATCGGCTTCTGATGTCTTGTTGTGTTGTAACTGTTTCACCTTCATTCGTCCTATTTCCACAGATACTACTTGCAGCAGAATGGAACAGCTGACACGTTTCCCATGATACTCGTTTCCCTTCATAAAGTATTATTCGTTGTCAATGGTACCGAAATAAACGGATATTGTGACATTCTGCACAGGTAAATGGTCATTTTCTGTCCGTATTTCTGACAGTTTTTCTAGAGGTTTTTGCACCACATCGATTGCCCCTGCTGCAATGCAGAGATTCTCGTTCTCACAGAGGGTTCGAAATGATGTGGTCAGCGGCTTATGATACCATTTTAAGGCGTGCTGCATAGTGTTCCGCGCAATTGGTTATTCAGACCCAGTTAATTTGGTTGTGGACCTTTCCTTTCTTTGGATTTACCTGGACAATTCTTTGCATCTTATAGAAATTTTCTTTGACAATTGCAAAATAGTTCTTGCCCGCAGAAATACAACGCACACTGAGCTCCAACAATTGGGCTTCGTCCAGAGTCATCCTACAAACACCATGGCATCTGAGAAGTAGCTGACCTTGCGACTCTGATGTCATACTTGCACGCACACGAATAAACTGTGTGATAAATGAAGGAATTTCTAGTGACAGCGTTTGATGTGTTCATTAACAACTCGGTAATTCTCTGCCATCATATTCATCAATCACATGCATCCTGAGACGAATGCTTGTTTGAGCGAGTGTAGAGAGACGGTGAAAGAGATTAAAATTCAAAGTGAAGGATATTAATGACAAAATTCGCTGATGACATCGAAAAAAGACGAAAGTAATGAGAAGTAGCAGAAATGAGAAGAAAGAGAAACTTAACATCAGGACTGATGCCCACGAAGTAGATGAAGTTAAGGCAGCAACATAACCTATGACAGACGGAGCAAGGACATCAAAAGCAGACTACCACTGGCAAAAAGGGGATTCCTGACAGAGAGAAGTATGCTGGTATCAAATATGGGCCCTAATTTGAGGAATAAATTTCTGAGAATGTACATTTTGAGTACAGCATTATATGGTAGTAAAACATGGACTGCGGGAAAACCAGAGATATGGTGCGACAGAAGAATGTTGAAAATTAGGTGGACTGATAAGGAATGAGGTAGTCCTCTGGAGAATAGGCGAGGAAAGGAATATACGGAAATCAGTGACAAAAAGACGGGACAGGATGTTAGGTCATCTTTAAGACATCATGGAATAACTTCCATGGTGCTTGAGGGAGCTGGAGAGGGTGAAAACTGCAGAGGAAGAGAGAGATTGGAATACATACAGCATATGATTGAGGACATGGTTGCATGTGCTACACTGAGATGAAAAGGGTGGAGCATGAGAGAAATTCGTGGCAGGCCACATAAAACCATTCAGAAGATTCAAGTCATGGTGTAATCTGATACCCTGCCCAAGTGTCTTGAGCAGTTGCCTGACAAAACTGGCGGTGAAATTAAGGCCACCCTCCTCCTCCCCTTTCTCTTCCTTTCTAAGACAATGGGAACACATTAAAAGGCAGGAACCCCCTATTCCTCCTCCTCCTCCTCCTCCTCCTCCTCCTCCCTCTAGTTCAACTCCATGAGCCTAGTAATTCGAGTTCTTTTCACCTTAATGACAGGATAAGTTTTGTGTGGAATCAGGCTGCCGGCCGCTGGTGGCCGAGCGGTTCTGGCACTACAGTCTGGAACCGCTCGACTGCTACGGTCGCAGGTTCGAATCCTGCCTCGGGCATGGATGTGTGTGTTGTCCTTAGGTTAGTTAGGTTTAAGTAGTTCTAAGTTCTAGGGGACTTATGACCTCAGCAGTTGAGTCCCATAGTGCTCAGAGCCATTTGAACCATTTGGAATCAGGCTGAGGGTTTTTTTTCTTTGTAAATAATAACATAGATATAACAAGTTAATATCTGGTTTATTAATAATAATTTTCTAAGTTTTTCCGAATAAATACGTTTGGTTAACATTGTTCTGCTTTTTAAAACAATTTTTCTAGCCATTTAAAAACTTTTTTTAAATTTATGGGTTATTAACAACATTTTTCAAACTAATTTTATAATACATTATTTTTGTACTTTGAAGATGACTAGACATTTTTGAACTAATACTAACAGGTACAGAGATACTTCTATATGCAGTTTACACAAATATGAGTACTAATACTGGATTTATGTACAACGTTTCACATTTCAAATAATTTTTAATCAATACTTTATGACTTTTATTTTTTTATTTAATTTAATTCTCTTTACTGTCAACATATTCTCTGTACACAATCGACATTTTTCATACTATATACAGATTTTGCACATTGGAAACAAGATATTAATAATAAAGATTTACTGGAAAAAGTAGCAGCAGTGAAGTTAAAAACATACTCACAGCCACACAGAGGTGTACATCATACACAAATAAATGCACATACACACGTACCGTGCAGTCTGAAGCGGCGGGCAGTGGTAAGTTACTGGACAAGACACTATAAACAATTTTAGACAAACCAACTTTATTATAGCAATATCCAGTAAGTGGCAAGAAATACAAAACAATACAGGTGGCGAGTAAGACCTTCAAGGATAGATCGGTAGCATAAATAATAATTACTTTAAGTCAAATAAAGAGAATGAAACACGTTATTGTTCTCTTAACCCTTGATTGTCCAACTGAGTGGCAGTCCAGAAAATGACACAGTACAGTTAGACAAACTTATTAACGCTCAAAAACAAATCTTAAACAAGTGAAGTGAGGCACCCAACATTTAACAACTATTTGTGTCAAATGACAAAGTGATTAAGATTTCTTTTGTTTTTTAGTTTTGACTTTGAAGGCGAACGCACCGGAAATAAGGGGCAAGAGAAGATTAAAATTAAAAACTTCCAATGTAGATAACTTCGATGCACATGTTGCCCATTGTTCCTCAGATCGCACATTTTCATTGTTTACAATTTAATCACGATTAGAAATAATTAGCTAAAGTTATCACAGTTAACTATGACTAAATCCATATATGAAGTATTTACGTCAGTAGAGGTCAATTTCAATGCAAAATTTTAGAGGTAAAACACAATGCTGCTTGAGATCCCAAGGACAGGGCAGAGAGTTTAATTTGTGGAAAGGGGCCAAAATGAGTGGCTGTCAGTTGCACTCGAACATACTACTTTATTCATTTGACAAACATTACAAGAGTAAAGAAAACATTAAAAACAGAGCAAGCCAAACATTAATCTTAGAACTTAATTCCCTGCTAAATGCGCCATTCAATCTCACGCCTCAAGGGCAAAACAACTTTAATTTAAAACCGACTGAAGGCCAATCACTTAAGACTCCAAGACAAGAAATCGAATTTTAAAAGGCAGAAGGCCTTATCTTGAAACATTTATCTAAATAAGGCTGAAGGCCCAAACAATCTCATGCCTTAAGGGCAAAACAACTTTATTTTAAAATCGGCTATAAGCTCAGAAGTTTCCAAGGGCCAGCCTGGAATTCAAAAAAAAAAAAAAAAATGGTTCAAATGGCTCTGAGCACTATGGGACTCAACATCTTAGGTCATAAGTCCCCTAGAACTTAGAACTACTTAAACCTAACTAACCTAAGGACATCACACACACCCATGCCCGAGGCAGGATTCGAACCTGCAACCGCAGCAGTCCCGCGGTTCCGGACTGCAGCGCCAGAACCGCTAGACCACCGCGGCCGGCAGCCTGGAATTCAAACACTAACGCTCGCGTAGGTGAGACAGGCAGTCGACCCAACAATTCTCAATCCGAAGGCAACCCAACAGACAGACAGTCAACGGACCAAGCGACAGGATAACTTCCGCTTTACCCGACCAGCACACAACAGGGAGTTCAATGGAACAACGCAGAAGGTATCGGCGCCCACAACGAATTACACATTCGACTGCAAACTACACGCCGTGCTGGACAGCCACAACATGACGAGGAAAATACACTGCCTGTATTTACGTCAACGGCCAGGGCAGGTAAGCAGTACGTTAACGGCCACAAGGCAGAAGATTCCACTGGTGCACTTCAATTCCAAAATAATCAAGTTAAGTTAAACTGCACAGGAGGGCGGCTAGAGTTTCGCCAACTTGAAAACACACGTTGTTGCTTGTGGGAATGTCCCAACAACCCACAACAGAATTCAAACAACACAATGAGAACGGTTGAGGCAGGCTGGTAGGTTAAGTAAAGACTCAACTTTCGTGTCCGGGGTCGGTGAGCCACAGACCTCGTAGCAATGGAAACAGCCCCTCACACTCCGACCGTGCGTGGATCCCACCAGCGGGGCCGGCCAGACACGCGTCACGGAGACTTCCTCGCTGCTCCACGGCGACCAACCAACTCCCAGGGCCGGAAACGGAAAAGGACCAAATATACGTCGGCCGATGAGACGACCAACCGAATGACCAACGAACGGTCGTCCCGCTCCGATCTCCCTCCGTCGGACAGTCCATGTGTGTCGCCAGCGGTCGGCGAGCACTGGCTGTCCACGTCTCACCTGCGCTCCGTCCCCGACTTCTCTGCTGCTGTGTCCCGACTGCACTGCTGGTCCGTCTCCAACTGACTGCCAGACACACGACGACCCGGAAATAGCATCGGTCGCTCCAGAGATGGTACGACTGTGCACTTATCGATATGCACTGCTGCTGCCGCTCAGGTGCAAGTAAGGCATGAAGTTAGTGACGCCAGTAAATGGAGGCGGCAGCACCGTAATAGGAGATGACAAACAATAAATGGCATGAACACAAGCGGTGCAAGGCTCACTGCTGAATTGAAAGAAAAATACCCATGAATCATAAAATTCTTGAAACATTGAAGCAAAATTAGACGTGGTGAGGGCGAAATATTTCGTAACAACTAAATAAAAGAATTATATGGTACTCGCTCAGAAGAGCCTCTAGTCGAGCTACTAGTAAAACTTTAAAGCTACAGTTTTGACAATAAGCAAATTTAGAACTTTACACATGGGAACGCCCAAACCATACAGAACAGGCAAGAATGGCAAATTAACAGCAAAAGCACCAGCTTAATCCAAACGGATCAAGTAAATCAGGCACTCACTAAATTCTAATAAGACATATCATTTTACTCAGTTGAACATCTCCACAAATCAATGAACAAATATACCTTATGATTCAATAATTTCAAGCATATCTAAACAGCTCGTGAACATGAATCGGACAAACGGGCACAGTAAAGATATGGTATCATACATAAACAATCCCCTCATGACAGTGGATCTGAGTACTGTCTGCAACTTAATAAACTTCATAAATAAACGTACCACTTACATAAGCTTGCATATCACGTAGCTTAAAGAGCTTATAAAAAAAGGATGAAAACCGAATGAAGAAGATTTCACCAATGAAATTTTGATAAATAAGCACCAATGATTAACATACCCGACACAGAGCATAACAGCTGCTCTGTGGAAACGTTAAATGGAATATGAATACAACATCAACACCTCCTACGCGCATATAGTGCAAGTACCAACTTGGCGGTGCTCCTGAAGTAGGAAATGACAGTCGTCCACTAAGGTACTACTGACTGACATCATACAACAGAACGACACACTAAGATAAAGAACACTTGCTGCTCATCAGACAGCAGACCTGCCAGAGGGTATAACGATGATGGGCATGGAGCACTTCACAGGGGATTTAATCATAGAAATGAATACTAATTGCTACAATAAGCTTCAACTATGTACCCTCAGAGTTGAAATATTAAAAGTTTTAGCTGGTTTCGTTGTCTATTGGCTGGGATACGTAGCTGCCACACTACAAGCTAAATACTGCTGAGTCTACAGTATACAATATGAATATACACATTAATCGAATGGTCGAAGGTGCCTATCTCTCGGCAATTGCGAATTTTGAATGTAACATAAAAATTTACAAATGAAAAATTGCAATTAAATAAAATCTGCAGGTACTATTTTTAATGACTTTAAGTGATGAGTAATATAGCAGAAGTACCTTTAATAATGCATCAATAAACACTTCCGGGCTAAGTTGCCGTGGTCGATCTGTAAAACTTCTTCTCCCTAACGTTTCGTTCTCAACTACGGAGAACATCTTCGCCCGTTACCTCACAAGCCACAGACTACTCACAATGTGTGGTTCCAGAAAGTACAGCAGAAAAACATTTCACAACTTACACGGTCACATACATTCAATGTGAATGTCACCAAGAAGCCAAAAAGCCGAAAAGCAAGAAACTGAGGAACAGGCAGAAACCTTCACTACACGCCAGAGCAAACGCGCACCATTATCATTTGCACCGCTTTGAGAAACGAGATAATTCTGTCCTGCTATTAGCGCTGCGAGGATGTAAGATACTAAGCTGATGGAGTGCAGTTCACTGCCTGACAGCAACAAACATACGGCCAGGCCGCCACTTCCTCTGTGTTCAGCTGTGCTCAGCTGTGCACAGCCAAGGAAAACATGCCATGGCCAACGCGGCTCACCAACAACAACATCCAGTCAGCCATTCAACTGCCTCCCCACGCCAGCCAGCATACAGCCTTAAATCGGAGTGCGACTGTCCACTGGCCCGCCACCTCATGGGACGGCGTGGTCTCATTCCTAGGCAACGACCAAAGACATTCAAAGCAGGGCCGCAGCTATCGCCATTCTATGTGCACAACAGAAGACACTCATGCACAGTTCACAGTCACTCGACTCAGTTATGCATACACATACACACACCTACGACAAACAGTCCATACTGCTATACCGCCCATCCATTATTCACAGATAAATACCATTTCACTCTCAGTCACTGCAGTGAATAGTAGAAAATGGGAGGATTCCAGTTCCAATTTCACAATGAACTGTTTGTTGTTCATTGTGCAACAGACAAACTTCCAGCTATGGTGCAATATGTACCACAAGGCTTTGCGACTGAAATACTACCTGCTGCGCCATATTCTAATGTCGAGACTTAGCACTGCCAATACCGCTGAGCAACCACTCCTTGTAATCTTCAGTCCTTAGTGCCGTTTAGACCACATGATGCTCTCCCTTAGCACATCTATGTCTAGCATCTGTACCTGTACAGCATGCATACATTTTCGATCTGAGCCCCACAAACTCCATAATCTGTCATCCATACACCTCGTCTTTCATCAGGCTGATAACCTTCTTCTTTTGATGTTTTATGCCATAAGGATTGTGGCCCACAGATTGAGGTGTGTCAAATGCGTCGTGGTAGCACCATATTACTTCACATGGATCGCAGCCTTTCACCCAGCAGAGAAATTATCTTTATCTGTATAAAGTAAGTTTAGATTGCCGAAGTTTGGTTTCGCAAACTCATAGTGAACCCGGTACATATGGAGTCTGGAAAGGTCCAGTATACACATAGAAACGTGTAAAGGCTTCGTGATTTTTACCGAAACGTTAGGCATCTCAACAGGCAACTAATCCTTGATTGAAGATTGTGGCCTGATTAAAATTTTGCGTGGCGATATAACCCTGTGCGTCATAACTCCCTCCCGGTGATAAATTAAATGATTTTCCTAGAGGTTTTTTCAAAGAATCGAATTATTCATTAATTTACAAAAACATTTTTCGAAATCCCACATCGAGAGAGCCCTCTTTTTCGGTATTGACGTCCATATACTCCTTCAATCACCGTGACTGGTTGAAGGAGATGGTGCGGGTGACTCTAATTATTTCATCCCAAACTGACGTACTGCTGGAGGGTTCTGTAGTGCATAATATATCTCCGTTTATTCCCCAGTGTCGTCAGCAGCTTGTTGATGGAACCACGGCGCGGGACAAGGTGCTCCGGACATAGAGGTTATTTGCTGTGTGCGTCATGCACATTAGTAGGTTATGCCAGGTATGTCTCTGTGACATATCCTACGATGGAATCTACAGCCACACCTTGGAACTCATCCAGTCTGGTGATTTCCTTATAGGACAGCCATCGGAACCCTCCAATCGGCAGCAATTGTTGCACGGCGTTGCTGTATAATATGTTTACATACAAGTATAGGATGTAACGGAAATCGTCATATGTCTCGTACTCCTCTTCACTCATTCATGGTTTATTTGCTTTGGCATAGCTACGCACACACTGGAAAAGTCCCACGTGAATCCAGCTTTGGAAAATGAGCAACATGTCAACATTAATTAGTGTTCAACGTTGACATGTGTCCTTTTTAACATTGTGTCCCGTGTAAGTCCTGTCGCCGTGTAACAGAAGGCAGAATCCACAGCGTATGTGTCCATGCATGCACTCCAGAATTTCTCAAAAATGTCTGCGACTAGATAAACATATGTGTCCGTGCATAATCTAACATACTCCCCTAGGTTAGAGATGTTAAACTCCTTCCATTCAATTAGTTCACTCCCATACTCTGCAGCCATCGTGGCTGTGCTTCCTAATTTACTGTTGAACGCGACCAGACCAGGCAATATGATATTTTAGTCTTCGCTTCTAATCCAGGTATTCGTAAGGAAAGACTCGTTTCTTTTTCACGAGCTGAAACTTTATATGAACGGGATACGCAGCTCTGGTGATGCGCTATTTTTCAACACATAATCCACGTTAATAATGGCTTTTTTCTTAGCAATATCTCTCAGAAGTGGGACATGGGGATTCTCCATGTAATAGACCAAAACCATACGTGCTAATATCCTACCACAGAACCCTGTTTAGAGCTTTTCCCAGCTCTCGTTCTTCAGATTTGGAAAATCGGGTCTCTGATGTCTTTGGTGTGACGTCACGTGTGCTGCACTGCTGTTGAAATAGCTCGTTAATATTTTATAAATTTTAGACTTCATTTACTTATTTTAAAGTTTATTTGTTTTAATATTTGCCGTAAAAGTAACTTATTAGTGGATTTTCATTAATCTCAGTCTTTCTTCCTGTGTTATTGACTCGAGTGGTCTATTATTTGTGAGTCTGCTTCCGTCGTTCGTCTGTGTGTTTACATTTTGCGGCGTGCACTGCAGCTGTAGCGGTTATAAGCTAAGTACTGACAAACTTATTTGTGCTCTGTAATACGGTTATTAAATTTAATAGATTTCAGCGGTGTTGCGTGCAATTTGTGGCAAAATAAAGACTTAATAAACTTTTGTAATCCTTCGCTCGCTGTGTTTTATAGAGTTTTCAGTGTGTTGAAGTCGTTTAGTAAATTTCGTGCTTTAGTTTTCAACTGACGTTTGTTATTTTTTCTAGTGAAATATTTCAGTAAAATTTTCATTTAGTGTTTTAACTTCGCTTAGTGTTACAGTGGTCGTTTTAATTTTTTGGTTTTAGCTAATAATTTTGTGAAGTTTTGCTGGTAATGGTATCGGCTGTGTTGTAGTAGTATTAATACAAGTAGCTGCTTTCTTAGTAGGCAGAGAATTTCGAGACCATTATTGTTGGTTCTTAAATAGTTCTACTGGTGTAACTGAACTTTGGTAACGTAGCCGTATAGTTTTTTTCAGTAACTGTAAAATTTTACCATGAGTGAAAAGTGTGGGCTCTGTCGTAAGTTTGTGAGTAGTGGATAACGGTGTGGGATTTGTTCAAAGTATTTTCATTGGGGGAAATGCAGTGAGGATGCCAGTGGTCATTTTAGGGAGATCCTCTCCTGGGAATGTAGAATATGTAGTAGAAACAGGTTAATAGAGGAGCAGGAGCGTAAGATCTGTGCCCTTCAGGCGCAGTTACAATGTGCAAAGGAGGAACTAGATAGTTTGAGGAGGGTGAAGGGTGGTGGGGAATGGGAACTGGCAGTTGGCAAGAAGGTAGCTAGGAAGAGGAGGTATTCAGACAGTTTTGCTTTGCATACATGCAATAGATACGACCAACTGTCAGAGTTGAGTGGAGAGGAGCCTCGTGTAGCCGTAGATGTAAGTAACTTGCAGCAGTCCTCAGCAGTTAGGAGGCCTAGGTTAGTTGCAAAGTCTAGCAGAAAGAAGGTTCTGCTGCTAGGTAGTTCCCACGGTAGAGGTGTGGGCCAGCAGTTGCAGGAAGTGTTGGGGAGTGAGTACCAGGTCACCAGCATTGTGAAGCCTAGTGCAGGGTTGGTTCAGGTGACTGAAAGCATAGGAGAGTTATGTAAGAATTTTACGAAAGAGGATCAGGTAGTGATAGTGGGTGGAGCAGGGAACAGTCTCGATAGGGACGGGGAATATGATGTCAGTGGTGACTTGGTTAAGATAGCTACTCAAACTGGAGGCACTAATGTGCGTTTCGTGCAACTGTTTCAGCGTCATGATCGGCCTCACCTTAATGCGGCTGTTAGGCGCGTTAATGTGGGGCTGGGGAGGGCACTGATGGCGGAGGGCATGGGTAACATCTCAGTGGTGCCAGTTGGGTCTATCAGTAGATCGGGTTTCACTAGGCACGGCCTGCACCTCAATAGGTATGGGAAGGGGAGGCTGGCTAAGCTTATAGGTGACAGTGTAGTGGGTGGTGGTGGTAGTGGTATCGCTCATGGAAAAATTCCTGTAGTAGTTGGTGTTAGAGCTGCACCTTTTTTAGACTGAAGTCAGCTGATAGGTATACCTGCTTAAAGGAAGTGCCTCTAAGGACTCACCTCCAGAGGATGTAATGTTTCCAAGTAGAGAAGGAATTAGCATATTTCATCAAAATATAAGACGTATTATAGATAAAGTTAGTGAACTGCTAATAGATGTTAACTCTGAAATTATTGGTATATCAGAGCACCACTTAAATAATTTGATAATTGAGAGGCTTCCTTTACCAGGCTACAGATTAGCTGGCTGTTTCTCGAGGAGTTCCTTGCGGGGTGGGGGAGTGGCTCTGTACGTAAAAAACAGTATTTCATTTGAGTCCATAGACGTATCACGACACTGCACTGAACAGATATTTAGAAGTTGTGCAGCATTAGTTGAATTTAGTGAAACTAAACTTCTAATTGCTGTTGTTTATAGGTCCCCTAACTCCGATTTCAGAGCAGTTTTGCTTAAGCTAGAGAGGGTTCTTGATTCACTTTGTAGGAAGTATCAGAAAGTAGTTATATGTGGTGACTTCAATATTAATTTTGTACATGATTGTGCACGAAAAAGGATGTTGGTAGATCTCCTAAATTCATATGATCTGATGCAAACTGTGTTTTTTCCAACAAGGGTGCAGGGGAACAGTAGCACAGTCATCGACAATATTTTTATTCATTTTTCATTACTAGATGGGCATTCTGTTAGTAAAAGGGTGAATGGCCTTTCAGACCATGAGGGCACAAATTTTAACACTAAAAAGTTTTTGTACTCAAACCAATGTCGTATTTAATTACAAACTACGTAGGAAAGTTAATCCAGTAGCAATAGAGAGTTTTTCAAAACTTGTCAAGGTACAAGAGTGGCAAGATGTTTACAGTGCCGATAATATAGATGATAAATACAATGCTTTCCATAACACATTTATCATGCTCTTTGAGAGTTGCTTTCCATTAGAACATTCTAAACGGGGTACTAGCAGTAATGGACAGCCCGGTTGGCTGACTAGTGGGATAAGGATATCATGTAGAACAAAACGGGAATTATATCAAAATGTTAGAAGTAGTCACAATCAAGCTACAGTAGCCCATTACAAACAGTATTGTAAGGTGCTTAAAAATGTTATTAGCAGGGCAAAAAGTATGTGGTTTGCAAATAGAATAGCTAATTCACAGGATAAAATTAAAGCCATATGGTCAGTTGTGAAGGAAGTGTCCGGTCAGCAGCACAAGGTTGATGATATAAAGTCAGTTCGCAGTAATAATATTTCTGTTACTGGTAAATCAGATTTATGTACAGTATTTAACAACCATTTTCTGAGCATTGCTGGTGAATTAAATAAAAATTTAGTTTCTGCAGGAAATCATATAAATTTCTTAGCAAATGCCTTTCCGAGATTGACGTCTGAAATAATCCTCTGTGATACAGACAAGAGGGAGATTGAGTCAATAATTAAATCACTGAAGACTAAAGACTCTCATGGTTATGATGGAGTGTCTAGTGGAATATTAAAGTACTGTGCTGCACATGTTAGCCCTGTATTTAGCCATATTTGTAATTTTTCCTGTAGGAATGGTCAGTTTCCTGAGCGATTAAAGTACTCAGTAGTAAAGCCGCTTTATAAAAAGGGATAAAGGGATAATGTGGATAATTTTAGACCTATTTCTATGCCATCAGTGTTTGCAAAAGTTATCGAAAAGGCTGTGTATGTAAGGTTAATTGATAATTTTATGTCACACGATTTGCTATCAAATGTACAGTTCGGCTTTAGAAGTCGTTTGACAACTGAAAATGCTATATTCTCTTTTCTCTGTGAGGTACTGGATGGACTAAACAAAAAGTTTCGAACGCTTGGCGTATTTTTTTATTTAACAAAGGCATTTGACTGTGTTGATCTCACGATATTCCTCCAGAAGTTGGACCATTACGGAATAAGGGGAGTAGCTCACAATTGGTTCACCTCTTACTTTAGCAACAGGCAGCAAAAGGTCATTATTCACAATGTCGATAACGGCTATGATGTGGGATCTGAGTGGGGTACTGTCAAGTGGGGGGTGCCCCAGGGATCAGTGTTGGGGCCGCTCCTGTTCCTTATTTATATAAATGATATGCCCTCTAGTATTACGGGTAACTCTAAAATATTTCTGTTTGCTGATGACACTAGCTTGGTAGTAAAGGATGTTGTGTGCAACATTGACTCAGTTTCAAGTAGTGCAGTACATGACCTCAGTTCATGGCTTGTAGAAAATAAACTAACATTAAATCACAGTAAGACTCAGTTTTTACAGTTTCTAACACACAATTCAACAAAACCTGACGTTTTAATCTCACAGAACGGGCATATGATTAGTGAAACTGAACAGTTCAAATTCCTAGGTGTTCAGATAGATAGTGAGCTGTCGTGGAAAGCCCACGTTCAGGATCTTGTTCAAAGACTTAATACTGGCATTTTCACTATTCGAACGGTATCGAATGTGAGTGATACTTCGACGCGTAAATTAGTCTACTTTGCTTATTTTCATTCACTTATGTCATATGGCATTATGTTTTGGGGTAAATCTTCCCATTCTAGAAAGATATTTTTGGCTCAGAAACGGGCGGTTCGGGCAGTAAGTGGTATGAGTTCACAAACCTCTTGTCGACCTCTGTTCACGAGTCTGGGTATTTTGACATTGGCCTATCAATATGTATATTCCTTGTTGTTGTTTCTTGTTACCAATATTAGTTTATTTCCAACAATAAGCAGCTTTCACTCGGTTAATACTCGGCAGAAATCAAACCTCCATTTGGATCGGGCTTCCTTAACTCTTGTGCAAAAAGGCGTGCAGTATACTGCTGCATCCATTTTCAATAAGCTGCCACTCGAATTCAATAATCTTAGCAGTAATCCACGTGCTTTCAAATTGAAACTGAAGAGTTTCCTCATGGGTCACTCCTTCTATTCTGTCGAGGAGTTCCTTGAAAAATTAAGCTGATTCTCATTGTATTGCTGATAGCGTTTGCTTAAACTTATAGACTGATTTTCTTTCAGGTTCATGAACATTTATTTTTATGTTATTACTTTTATGTTGTAAGTTCATGTACTGACACGTTCCATGACCTCGGAGATTTTCTCCTCAATTTGGTCCTACGGAACTTGACATGTAAGTAAATAAATAAATAAAATATCTCGTTTTTCACGAATTTTTCGTGCCACTTTGCAAATGGAGTGTGGCATTTTGCAACAACATGTCCCCACAAATGTACGGGTACTGTAAAAGGATACCATTCTTCACAATGGCAAGACACAACATAAAGTTGCATAGCATTTAATGGCAGGATATTATGGATCATCAAGAATCTTGGTAATTTGCCGTTACCAATCACGCTGACATCCATTGATGACCAGGATTGGACGTTGATACGCAGCCAAATTCTCGATCTGATCACGTAAGATCCTGTCTCCAAATCCAACCCGAATCGCTGTAAGAAGATAATTCTGTTGCATCACATACTAGATGCATTTGACTGTTGCTGTTAGAATGGCTGAGGAGCTTCTGCCGCCCGATACATTGCTATAATAACTGTTCCAGAGCTGCTGAACGTCGATTCTGAAGTCCAAGATGGCCTCGATACCATCTCTGGCGTCCATGATGATGTGCTGGGCATCCTTTCAAGAGCTGACAAAGGGCTGTGGCAAAAGTGTCGGGAACATACGGACAGAAACAAACAGATTTTAGTTCAGCAGTTTCCGGCGCTGTGTCCTCGAAACACTCCATGAACAGGATCGCTACAAAGCGGGGTTGTGCCAAGTTCCGTATGAATGAAGGAAAACTTACATTCAGCAAACGATTTGCACAACGGAAGTTCGATGTAGAGAACATGAGTATCATATCCGCTTACTGCGATTCAGCAAGTTTGCAATAGCGGAACACTGCTTGAAAATGGACATAAAATAAATATTGGCATAGGAAAGTGACTACCACCCATAATTTCTAGGACTGCGTTTTTTAAGAAGCAATCGAAATTCATAATTTAATTAACAAGGACACAGGCTTCAAAATTAGCAAGGCAGGGGAGTCAGTACTAAGTTCCAACAAAGCAGGACGTGACACCCGGGCAGATACGACGGGAATGGTGGGTGCAAGGCAACTCCCCCTCCACCGTCACATCCCCATCACTGAGAGTGGTGCGAGGCTGGCGAGGCCTGAACGTTGGACTGGCAGGTTTCAGGCATGAATACGCGAGCCCGCACCAGAGCACTTCATTCACTCATCACCACCTGATGATGACGAAATCATACTTCACCGAAATATTGTTGACATCGACAGTTGGGTCCATCAGTACACCCGAGAACCGTGGATGCAGTATTGTTTTTTTCATTCCTTAAGTCGAATGTGGTTCGTAGCCACTGCCTCCGTGGTTGCAGTTGCAGGGGCGTCGAGACGTGCATGCCGACTAGTGCTGCAGCTCTTCCTCATTACTGCTGCAGCTTTTTAGCTTAATCTCAAGAAATTGTTAAAAGGCTGTGAAACCCACCCCTGATAAAGGGCGTCTGGGTTAAGCATACAATAATGTAAAATATAATATCCACGGGTGTGCTGCCGGTCTATAGTGTCCAACGGGCACAATATTTCGGAGATCATACATGTCGCCATCATCAGGTGAACTGACGGACTGAGGTCCTGTGAACGTGCCGGCACGGAGATCCGTACGCTATGGCTGCTCAGAGGGAACTGGGTTCGGTCGCGGCAGCGGCCGATTTAAATACCCTCCGCCCGCGGCGCGCTCCCTCCGCCGTCCGCGCCCCGCGCCACGGTCGCGCGGTGGAACAGATTGCGACGGCGTCCGAGATGACGTCGGTGTGATGGCTCTGTCCGCCGTGGTCGTCACAACTATACGTTTGCTCGATTTACTCTTGATTAACCCAATCGCTGGTTCCCAAGCCTTGCTAAGATTATAGCCACAGTCACGGTTTATGAGGTCGTCATTGGTGCGAATTTCGATGGCCTCTCTAACAACGCGGTCCCAGTATCTCGACATCTGTACCAGAATCCTCGTGCGGTCATACTCCATGGCGTGATTTTCCGACAAACAATGTTCAGCGACCGCCGACTTGCTCGGATACATCAGTCGAGTGTGCCTCTGGTGTTCACGGCATCGATCCTCGACGGTACGCATCGTCTGACCAATATACGACTTGCCACACTGACACGGAATCTGGTACACGCCGGCCTTCCTCAAACCGAGGTCATCTTTGGCGCTCCCCACCAGTGCACGAGTTTTATTTGGAGAACAAAACACAGTTCCGAACCCGTGTTTCTTCAGAATGCGGGCGATTTTCCCCGAGAGTGCGCCTGTGTATGGAATAAATGCAGTGCCTACCTCCTCCCTCGTGACTTCATCCATCTCCAAAGGTTGTGCTGTAGTGGTTGGGCGGAGAGCACGTTGAATCTGCCACTCTGAGTACCCATTTCTTCGAAATCTCAGATGTTCCAATTCCTGGGGTAGACTCTCTGCGTCAGAGAAAGTGTGCGCCCTATGTACTAGAGTTTTAAGTACCCCATTCCTCTGTGAAGGGTGGTGGCAGCTGTCTGCGTGCAAATACAGATCAGTGTGCGTTGTCTTCCGATACACCCCATGACCTAGGGTGCCGTCAGCCTTTCTCTTGACCAAGACGTCAAGGAAAGGTAATTTACCCTCCGTTTCGGTCTCCATAGTGAATTTGATGTTGGGGTGTATGGAGTTTAGATGTGTAAGGAAGTCAAGGAGTTTATCCATACCATGTGGCCAGATGACGAACGTGTCGTCCACGTAACGGAAAAAGCAAGTAGGTTTCCATTGGGATGACGACAGGGCTTCCTCCTCGAAGTTCTCCATGTACAAATTCGCTACCACCAGTGAGAGTGGGCTACCCATGGCGACTCCCTCCGTTTGTTCGTAGTATTCTCCATTAAAAAGAAAATACGTGGAAGTCAAGACATGCCTAAAAAGTTCAGTGGTCTTCTCGTCAAACTTCTGACTAATCAATTCTAGTGACTCGCGCAGGGGTACCCTCGTAAACAAGGAAACTACGTCAAAACTCACCATGATATCTGACTCATCCAACCTGAAGCTGTCAAGGCGTTTAACAAAATCCACGGAATTACGGATGTGATGAGGGCATTTACTCACATAAGAACTTAATATTCCCGTCAGGTATTTGGCCAACAAATATGTAACTGCCCTGATGTTGCTGACAATGGGGCGTAATGGTACCCCCTCTTTGTGAACCTTCGGGACGACCTCATAAACCGTGACTGTGGCTATAATCTTAGCAAGGCTTGGGAACCAGCGATTGGGTTAATCAAGAGTAAATCGAGCAAACGTATAGTTGTGACGACCACGGCGGACAGAGCCATCACACCGACGTCATCTCGGACGCCGTCGCAATCTGTTCCACCGCGCGACCGTGGCGCGGGGCGCGGACGGCGGAGGGAGCGCGCCGCGGGCGGAGGGTATTTAAATCGGCCGCCGCCGCGACCGAACCCAGTTCCCTCTGAGCAGCCATAGCGTACGGATCTCCGTGCCGGCACGTTCACAGGACCTCAGTCCGTCAGTTCACCTGATGATGGCGACATGTATGATCGCCGAAATATTGTGCCCGTTGGACACTATAGACCGGCAGCACACCCGTGGATATTTTGATTATCAAATACGCCGGGAGAAACTCAAGAATCATAAAATGTAATAATTTGAGACGTAATTGAGATATATATTGGCAGTTTGTTTCTACAAGTATGGTAAATCAGAATGTTTTGTGTGATTCTTGAGTTTCTCCCTGCGTATTTAATAATCAAAATATTCACAGGTGTACTGCCGGTCTACAGTGTCCAACGGGCACAATATTTCGGTGATCATACCTGTCGCCATCATCAGGTGAACTGTCGGACTGAGCTCCTGTGAACGTGCCGGCACGGAGATCCGTATGCTATGTCTGCTCAGAGGGAACTGGATTCGGTAAAATAGATGGGGCCCCTCCACGCCCGCACCAAGGTGGTGACCAAGCCAAAAGTTCTACTGTCACCTCCGTAAACATGTTAGTTATCTAGTAAGTGGATCACAGGATGCTGGGCTGTGATGTTGTCCGTGCGTCTGGGTAAGACTACGCATTAACACGGTCCATCAGGTGATAGACAGTGGACGAAACGCGAGTGAGGGTAGCGATTTGAAGAGCAGAGAGAAAAAAATGCCATGGCTCGTGCCGTCGGAAAAAACCTCTGCGACAGTGGGATGGGTAGTGAGATTTGTAGTGGCTTACTAGCTGCGATAGCTCATGCAAGGTTGGATTTGTTAGTATAGGTATCATTACCGTGACAAGCGATGGCGATGTGTCCCAGTTGCTGCAGCTGCTACATTCCTCCAGTCGCGGCGGCGGCCGATTTAAATACCCTCCGCCCACGGCGCGCTCCCCCCGCCGTCTGCGCCCCGCGCCGCGGTCGCGCGGTGTATACACCTTTAGGCCGGTTGCACACTTACGCGGATTGTCCGCGTTCCGCACGCGGTTGGTAGTCACGTATTTGAATAGGGCGCCACACAGTTACACGGACGGTCCGCAAGCGGCGGAGCCGTCCGCGCAGCCCTTGCGCGCCGCGGACCGTCCGCGTCAGTTGAACACACAGAGACAAGTTGGCGCATGCACAGTCCTGCGGATACCGAGCGAGCAGTAGAAGCAGAGTACCTCATTTCAGCCGTAGCATTCGACTAGTGTTGTAAATGTGGGTGTGATTTAAGAAGTTTCCAGAATGTCTTGTGAAATCGATACAGCCATTTTTGATTATGTAGAAAAACAGTACACAACCGCAAATGTCTGTCATTGAGATAAGTGGCCTGCGTTCAGTGAATTTTTGATTCCTGCCAGGGCACAGCTCCTCTACCGACAAATAATTCCGCAAATTTATCTCGTACAGTATTACCCGATTTACTGACAGATGTAGTTTCTGCCACATCTTCGAAGCTGATAACATACAGAGTATCTTCAAAGTTGTATCCGGCTCTTACTCGAACAAAATTCTGCAAAATGCAGCACGTTTTGACAATAGATACGGTTAGATCAAGATTGACATTCAGGGGCCGGTGAAAAACCCTCCACTTGTGGCTTAATATTTCGAAAGTACATTCAATAAACCTTCGGGCTCGGGTAAGTCGGTAATTGAAAATCTTCTTTTTGTGAGTCACGTTTTTCCACGCATACGGCCTTAACACGACTGGAGAGTCGTGTGTACCTGGCAGTGGCTTTGGTGGGGGTAACGCAAATTTTCCTTTTACCATTTTCCTCCAAAAGACGCTGTTTTTAAAAATATTTGAATTACAGTTCCTTCCGTATCCTCCAACATCAATGAACGTGAAACAATTGTTAGTGTCACAGATGGCCGTAAGAATAATGGAGAAGTAATTCTTATAATTGAAGAAAAGTGATCCACTTTTGATAGGTTTTACTAGACGAATATGTTTTCCATCCAGGACTCCGATGCAATGAGGAAAATTGGCGACATTTTGGGAACCATGGCTAATTTCATTCCATTTGTCTGTTGAGGGCTCAGGCATGCATTCTTCTCTTAACGTAGTCCAAATAGCGGCGTTCACTTGCCTTGTAATCTGTCCAATTGTTGATGCACCCCTTAAATAAGAGTAATGCAGATCTGTAAATGTGTTTCCGCTTCCAAGATACCTGTAACGTGCAAAGCGTATATTTGATACTTATGTATTTCACAGAGGAAAGTAGACTTAATTCTAGTTATTAAGTCGGCTACGCTGACATAAAACCTTAGATGTATTCCTTCTTAAAATAATATATGTACGCCTCCTCAGTAATAAAAGACTTATCGGCCTTGTTAATTCAGTTGACAAGGTCCAGGCGAGATGGAAAACTGCACGGGATGCCTATTCTAAAAGCCTCACTAGAATAAAGCAAACGAGGTCCGGATCAGCAGCAACGAAGAGACCGAAATACATCTACCATCTGCTACCCGTTCTGTCGGAGTAATAGGTATCCTTCTGAGACTTTCAAGTGTCCGGTTGTCCTGTATTTTGCCGACAAGCTCGTCAAAGCAACGAATAGACATACGAAAATATGTATTACATTTGTCTTCGTCTTTGCGCAATTCGGAATACAATGTGACGAACACTCCTTTCGTACGTCTTTGTTCCACGATAGGATGCACCCAAAACTGTCTCTCGCGGGTGGAATCTCTCTTTTTGTATACCATATAGGCTGAAATGACTTTTACTTGCAGCGAGCTCATCTCTATACATCCGATCAAACAGAACGATGTGTTACATCACAGATGCGATCCAGCACAGTGCAGGGAAGACCGCGCTCACTCGACTGCGCGCATCCGCCCGACTGTGTGAACCGTGACGCGGGTCCGCCAACCGCGCGCGGAACGCGGAGCGCGGACCATCCGCGTAAGTGTGCAACGGGCCTTAAGGGGAGGAGATGTACCGCAGCATGAAGAAATTTGAAAAGTTGCGCCACCGTAGATGTTTGCTAAGCACTCTTGCCTTTCTAAAGAGATGTCGTTCCGAGAATGTTGTTCCAAATTCTGCAGCAGCTAAGAGAATCAAGAAACGAGCCAGCCTCGCATTGGTACGTGAGAGTGTGCAATTCACCCACCGGAGCCTTGAGTTTATCTCACAGGAATTACTACATCTGCAACTGGCTAGTAATTTCACTTCTTTTTCCTGGGATTGGATTGATGGTGTCACCTGGGTTGCAGCTGATTCCGCCCATAAGAAGGCAAGGGGACGTCAAATAGCTAAGTTCTCACGTCTCTTTGACAAACCAACTCTGCAGGTTCCTTGCAAGACTGCCATCAATTTGAGTGGCACGGTGTTGAGTGATGATGCGGTCTCGGTTTTGCAGAAAGGTCTCAACTTCGCTCCCACCCCCAAGTTCACTCCGGTCGCAGAAATTGTTAGTGCTGTTGAACTGGTTGCAGCTCGACTTCCGCCTGAATCAGCTGAGGGAATACGTCGTGAAACTTGTCGTGCGTTGACGAAATCCAAGCCGATGAAGTCAAATATCACCAGTAAAGATAGGGCGGCCATTCGTGATCTGAGGGAGCGCTCTGAAATTGTTGTCTTACCGGCTGACAAAGGCAATGCTACAGTTGTTGTCTCCCATAAGGACTACACTGATAAGATGCAGAGCCTGCTAAATGACGATTCCTACCGGAAGATCAGCGTTGACCCTACAAAGAAGGTGGAGAACAAGACGAGGTCGCTTCTCAAGGACGCAGATTTACCATGGGTGACGCTAATAAATTGTTACCCCAAGGTCCGGTACCGCCTAGATTATATGGACTCCCGAAGGTTCACAAAGAGAGGCTACCATTACGCCCCATTGTCAGCAACATCAGGGCACCTCCATACTTGTTGGCCAAATATCTGACGGGAATATTAAGTCCTTATGTGGGTAAATGCCCTCATCACATCCGTAATTCCGTGGATTTTGTTAAACGCCTTGATAGCTTCAGGTTGGATGAGTCAGATATCATGGTGAGTTTTGACGTAGTTTCCTTGTTTACGAGGGTACCCCTGCGCGAGTCACTAGAATTGATTAGTCAGAAGTTTGATGAGAAGACCGCTGAACGTTTTAGGCATGTCTTGACTTCCACGTATTTTCTTTTTAATGGAGAATACTACGAACAAACGGAGGGAGTCGCCATGGGTAGCCCACTCTCACTGGTGGTAGCGAATTTGTACATGCAGAACTTCGAGGAGGAAGCCCTGTCGTCATCCCAATGGAAACCTACTTGCTTTTTCCGTTACGTGGACGACACGTTCGTTATCTGGCCACATGGTATGGATAAACTCCTTGACTTCCTTACACATCTAAACTCCATACACCCCAACTTCAAATTCGCTATGGAGACTGAAACGGAGGGTAAATTACCTTTCCTTGACGTCTTGGTCAAGAGAAGGGCTGACGGCACCCTAGGTCATGGGGTGTATCGGAAGACAACGCACACTGATCTGTATTTGCACGCAGACAGCTGCCACCACCCTTCATAGAGGAATGGGGTACTTAAAACTCTAGTACATAGGGCGCGCACTTTCTCTGACGCAGAGAGTCTACCCCAGGAATTGGAACATCTGAGAACTGTATTTCAAAAAAATGGGTACTCAGAGTGGCAGATTCAACGTGCTCTCCGCCCAACCACTACAGCACAACCTTTGGAGATGGATGAAATCACGAGGGAGGAGGTAGGCACTGCGTTTATTCCATATACAGGCGCACTCTCGGGGAAAATCGCCCGCATTTTGAAGAAACACCGGGTCGGAACTGTGTTTTGTCCTCCGAATAAAACTCGTGCACTGGTGGGGAACGCCAAATATGACCTCGGTTTGAGGAAGGCCGGCGTGTACCAGATTCCGTGTCAGTGTGGCAAGTCGTATATTGGTCAGACGATGCGTACCGTCGAGGATCGATGCCGTGAACACCAGAGGCGCACTCGACTGATGTATCCGAGCAAGTCGGCGGTCGCTGAACATTGTTTGTCGGAAAATCACGCTATGGTGTATGAACGCACGAGGATCCTGGTACAGATGTCGAGATACTGGGACAGCGTTGATAGGGAGGCCATCGAAATTCGCACCAATGACGACCTCATAAACCGTGACTGTGGCTATAATCTTAGCAAGGCTTGGGAACCAGCGATTGGGTTAATCAAGAGTAAATCGAGCAAACGTATAGTTGTGACGACCACGGCGGACAGAGCCATCACACCAACGTCATCTCAGACGCCGTCGCAATCTGTTTCACCGCGCGACCGTGGCGCTGGGCGCGGACGGCGGGGGGAGCGCGCCGCGGGCGGAGGGTATTTACATCGGCCGCCGCCGCGATCGAACCCAGTTCCCTCTGAGCAGCCATAGCGTACGGATCTCCGTGCCGGCACGTTCACAGGAGCTCAGTCCGACAGTTCACCTGATGATGGCGACATGTATGATCGCCGAAATATTGTGCCCGTTGGACACTGTAGACCGGCAGTACACCCGTGGATATTTTGATTAGAATGTTTTGTGTTTGCTTGCGGCAGCTGGTACAGTCTGCGCATGCGCGTAACTGCTTTGTTCTCGCAAACGCGCACCAGTAGCCATGTGTGCTGCACAGTAGAATGTGTTCTGTGCACTTTCTCTCTTGGAGCTAAAACCTGTTACATTGGTAAAATGTTGTTTTTGGCTTGAATATGCAACTAACTGACGACGTTCCCACTTAAGTAAAAATCAGGAACTAGGACAATGGCTCCAGGAAACTGGTAGTTTGTTTTCGATGTAGGGCCACCACGCCAGGCACTCAGCCCCAGAAGCTACTGTTGAATTAAACCATACGTCCTTCCTGCAAAGCCCTGGCAAGTCACAAGTTCGTGACCGACTCGATCTGCGCCATCGCATTCGAGGAGCTGTCGCTGAAAAACATTTGGAGAGAAGTGGAATAGACATCAGATATCTTTCACTCCACTAAAGGTGCTCTTATGGAGGTGTATTAGATGTGAAAAAACATTTTGAATTACCATACTTGTAGAAACATACCGTCCATAAATATCTCAGTTACATTTCTAGTTATTACATTTTACATTATTATATATTTAATCTGGACACCTTGTACATGGTAACCTTAATAGGGATGATCACTCAGTACTCGCATTGGAGTTGCCTTTGGGGTGGTACTGCAAATGATGTGCTATTAGAGGGATTAATGAAAATTCACCCTCATGTGACTTCTGTAGGAGCACTTGTGGTCTAGGGGTAGTGTCTTTGTTTAGAAATCAAAAGCGTCCTCGATTCCGTGTTCGATCCCCACCTCTTCTTAAATTTCGAATAAAAATCATGAGCAATGGCGGTCGGAAGCTTGAGACTTATGAAGTCACCGACATTCTCCCAACAGCCTTGTCAAAGGGGGTGGACGAGCGGGCATGCCCTTGAGATGGAAAACTGCCCCTAAAAAACAAGAATCAGCAATGATCAACGGCATGAGGATGCAGTAGGAAAGCCGGCCGAAGTGGCCGTGCGGTTCAAGGCGCTGCAGTCTGGAACCGCAAGACCGCTACGGTTGCAGGTTCGAATCCTGCCTCGGGCATGGATGTTTGTGATGTCCTTAGGTTAGTTAGGTTTAACTAGTTCTAAGTTCTAGGGGACTAATGACCTCAGCAGTTGAGTCCCATAGTGCTCAGAGCCATTTGAACCATTTGCAGTAGGAAATAGAAACCACTGTCTTAAAGGCACGTAATGTGTATCCACAGGAGATATGGCCTATAACTAAAAGAAGTGTCATATGATCTCTCCATTGGCGAAAGATTCCGGTCTAGTCCTCCAGCGAATCTCAGGGAGGAGACTGCCAAGGGGGAGGTGACCATGAGAACAAACAACTAGAAGATAACGTTCTATGGTCTGGCGTGGAATTTCAGAAGTTTGAACGTAGTAAGGAAGCCAGAAAATCTGAAAAGAGAACTGCTAAGACTCACTCTAGATGTTGTAGGCGACACTGAAGTGAAATGAAATAAGGATTTCTGGTCGTATGAGTATAGGGTAATGTCAACAGCAGCAGAAAATGATATAACGAGATTAGGATTCGTTATCTATAGGAAGGTAGGACAGAGAGCGAGTTTTTGTGTTCAATGACAGGGTTGTTCTCATCAGAATCGACAGCAAAGCAACACCGACAATAGTTTAGGTATACATGTCGGCGACGCACGCTGAAAGTGAAGAGATAGAGAAAGTATGTCAAAATATTGAACGGGTAGTTCAGTACATCAAGCGAGACGAAAATATAATGGTCAAGCGAGACTCGAATGCGGTTGTGGGGAAGGAGTAGAAGAAAGGGTTACGGGAGAATATGGGCTTGGTAGTAGTAATGAGAGAGGAGAAGGACCAATTGAGTTCTGCAATAAATTTCAGATTGTATTAGTGAATAGTCTGTTCAGGAATGATAAGTGGAGGAGGTATACTTAGAAAAGGCCAGAAGATACAGGAAAATTTCAGTTAGACTACATCATGGTCAGGTAGAGATTCCGAAATCAGATTTGGATTGTAAGACACATTCAGGAGCAGATATAGACTCATATCACAATTTAGTAGGGATGAAGAGTAGGCTGAAGTTTAAGAAACAAGCCAGGAAGACTCAATGGCTAAAGAAATGGGATACCGAAGTACTAAGGAAAGAACAGAAACACTTGAAGTTCTCTGAGGCTATAGATACTGTGGTAATGAATAGCTCACTAGGCAGTTCAACTGAAGTGGAATGGAAATCTTTAAAAATGGTAATCACAGAAAAACGTAGGGGCAAGGAAAGTAACTGCGAAGAGTGCATGGATAACAGAAGAAATGTTTCAGTTGGTCGACGAAAGAAGGAATTAAAAAAATGTGCAAGGATATTAATGAATACAGAAATATAAATCACTTAGGGAGGAAATTAATAGAAAGTGCAGAGAAGCTAAGGTGAAATGGTATGAAAAATGTGAAGAAATAAACGAAATAATTGTTGAAAGGACAACCTTCTGTGAAACTAAAAGCAAAGGCCATAACATTGAGAGTGCAGTGGAAATTCCTCTGTTAGATGCAGAGGAGAGAGCGGATGGGTGGAAAGAGTACATTGACGGTTTCTATGAGGGGTAGGACTTACCTGATGATATGATAGAAGGAGCATGAGTCGATAGGGAAGAGATAGAATTTAGAAGAGCTTTGGAAGACTTAAATAAGGCAGAAGGGATGGATAACGTTCTACTAGAATTTGTAAAATCATTGGGGGAAACGGCAACAAAATGTCTATTCACGTTGGTGTGTATAACCATCTGGCTTTCGGAAAAACATGATCCACACAATTCCCAAGATTTCGAGAGCCAACAAGTGCGAGTTGCTGACAAGAATAACAATGAGAAGAATGGAAAAAAATTAAGGTTTTGTTAGATGACGATCAGTTTGGCTCTGGGAAAGATAAAAGCACCAGAATCTGATCTGACTTTGCAGTTGATAATGGAAGCAAGACTGAAGAAAGACCAAGACACGTTCATAGGATTTGTCGACCTGAAAAAAGCCTTAGAAAAATAGGGGTAAGCTATAGGGAAAACGGATAATATACAGCATGTACAAGAACCAAGAGAAAACGGTAAGAGTGAAAGACCTAGAACGAAATGCGCGGATTAAAAAGAGTGTAAGACAGAGACGTAATGTTTCGCCCCTGCTGTTCAACCTATACGTCGAAGAAGCAGTGGTGGAAATAAAAAAAAGGCCCACGAATGGAATTAAAATTCAAGGTGAAAGAATATCAATGTTAAGATTCGCTGAATGTGAATGTGAAGAACAATTACAGGACCTGTTGAATGGAATGAACAGTGTAATGGGTACGGAATATCGATACAGAATACCGACTGAGAGTAAATCGAGGAAAGAAGACGGTAATGAGAAACAGCAGAATGAGAACAGCAAGAAACTTAGCATCATAGCTGGTGATTTTTTATTTATTTATTATTTATATTACAAGTCTAGTTCAGCAGTACCAAATTGTGGAGTCAATATCCATGGTTATGGAACGTGTCAGTACCTGAAATTACAACAAAAAAGTAATAATAGATAAAATAAAAGGTTTATGACTCCTAAAAAAAGATAGGCTACAAGTTTATGTAAAGGCAGTCAACAATATTCTGATAGGCCGGCCGAAGTGGCCGTGCGGTTAAAGGCGCTGCAGTCTGGAACCGCAAGACCGCTACGGTCGCAGGTTCGAATCCTGCCTCGGGCATGGATGTTTGTGGTGTCCTTAGGTTAGTTAGGTTTAACTAGTTCTAAGTTCTAGGGGACTAATGACCTCAGCAGTTGAGTCCCATAGTGCTCAGAGCCATTTGAACCATTTGAATATTCTGATAGCAAAAATGGCAGCATTAAGTCTTTGAACAAGATCCTGAAAATGGGCATGCCACACCTAGAAAACCGAGCTGTTCAGTCTCACTAATCATATGCCCGTTCTGTGTAATTATTCATCAGGTTTTGTTGAATCGGGTGTTAAAAACTGTAAAACCGAGTCTCATTGTGGTTTAGCTGCAGTTTATTTACTACAAGCCATGAACTTATGTCTTGAACTGTGCTGTTTGAAACAGTGACCCACTCGGATCCCACTCCATAGACATTCTCAATAATGTGGTAAATGACCTACTGTGTGTTCTTAAAGTGAGCTATGAACCAGTTGTGAACAGCTCCCCATATTCCATATGGTCAAACTTCTGGAGTAATATTTCATAATCAATACAATCAAAGGAGGCTGCATACAGGACGCTGGCGTGAACTGTCCTTGAGTACTCCTCGATTGTTTGGGACCCTTTCCATGTTGGGTTGAAGGAAGACATTGAAAAAGTTAAGAGGCGGGCTGCTAGGTTCGAGCAACATCTAAGTGTTGCGGAGATGCTTCGGAAACTCAAATGGGAAACCCTGAAGGGAAGGCGACGTTCTTTTCGAGAAACACTATTGAGAAAATTTGGAGTACCGGCGTCTGAAGCTGATTGGCGAACGATTCTACTGGCGCCAACATACTCTGCACGTAAGGACCAAGAAGATAAGATACGGTGGCACAAAGACAATCGTTTTTCCCTCGCTCTATTTGCGAGTAGAACAGGAAAGAAAATGACTAGTAGCGGTACAGGGTACCCTCCGCGGAGTATCATGTAGATGCAGACGTAGATTGTTTTTCGAGATTTAGCACATTGCACTGAGCTGTACGGTTTGAGTGAAGTGATAGTTTTGTAATACCTTTTTAATATTTCCGGAAAATATGATGAATGCAACATCTTGAACACAAACAGTCCAGATTCATAGCAAATCCCTGTGTGTCTGTGACGATGTTCACATTTTTATGCATCAGTGTAAAATACACCACATGTTGAGTAATACCTCTACATTTATACTACACATTGTGGAATTCCTGTTAGTGGTGATTAATTAATGAGGTGATTATGTAGCAATAACGCATACACTGAGGTACCTGCAGGGAGGTTTCGCAATGATTGGAATTCAGTACATACTACCACAATTCTAGTTTTCGCCACCTTACATTGCTTTGAACAACCTTACCACTGTGAATGTCAAATCCTTAAACTTGTCTGGGCTGAGTTTTCATCTGAAACCATCGTCAGTCTCGTAGTAAAATGGGTAAAACCTTCCTTGCATATCATACAATAACTGATACGTTTTTGTCTTAGTCAAGCTATAAGTTATCATATGAAATAAACTGGGAGTTTAGGTAAACTCTAGCATTGGTTAGTTTATAGTTGTCAAATACGCTAACTCCTTTGTCAGGTTCCCCTTCCTGTGTGTTTGCACTGCTAGAATAATAAATCGAGGTGTTTCTAGCTGAACATATGTCTTAATCGTTCGTGCTATGTGAGATGACTCTGGGAAGATCGGATAATCAAACAGTTCCCACGAACAGAAAGTTAATGGCAGAGGATTTCTGGGATTCAGAACATACAAAGTTCAGACTCCCTTCATCTGATAGAGATACATGTGCACTTACCACACCACTTCACCCAACACAGTTCTATGCTTTTCTTCTCCTTCTCTCAGAATGTATGAGTTGCCATCAATAGCACCTCAAACTAAAATCAGCTCCTGTGTAGCATACACTTCTTGTAAGACACTTGTGACAAGGTTTTTTTTGGTCAACTCGATCGTGGCGATTACTGCTCGTTTACATTAGTGTATACGGGTTTTATTGTTGTTGTGATCTTCAGTCCAGAGACTGGTTTGATGCAGCTCTCCATGCTGCTCTATCCTGAGCAAGGTTCTTCATATCCAAGTACCTACTGCAACCTGCATCCTTCTGAATCTGCTTAGTGTATTCATCAAGTGGTCTCCCTCTAAGATTTTTACCCTCCACACTCCCTTCCAATACTAAATTGATGCCTCAGAACATGTCCTACCAACCGATCCCTTCTTCTAATCAAGTTGTGAGGGGTTTTATGGAGAAGTAAATAACACATTTGTAGCTCTTAAACTTTTTTTCATATATGAACACTTACATACAGTTGGGTACATATACAAACGTCACAAGACAACAAAAATGATTAAAGAAACATCATATAAACATTTTTATTTGACAAACGCTTTCACTAACATGAGGCCTATGGTGGACAAAGTGATCAGCTGGGGATCGACACACGACACTAACCGGAACACTGATCGCTTTATCTGACTTCATACACGTGAATCCGGGTTATGGCATGAAAACTATCTATGTCTACATCCATACTCCGCAAGCCACCTGACGGTGTGTGGCGGAGCCACCATCAAGCATCTATATTCTGCCATTCCAAGAAGAAAATATGGTTCGAAAGAACAGGGTACTGAGAAACATATATTGGAGCCCTACATCGTAGCAGCGAATACTTTACCCTCCTGCTGGTCGGGGCGGCACACCATGATGCGTTCGGCGACTGATGTCATGGGCGACCGCAATCTGTTATTAATGGCGCGCGCCCGACAAATGCTAGTACGTTGTCTCGCGTTCGGTTAATTCGGAACGCAGGTACTTTCCTATGAGCCTCTGAAACCCCGGTGGATTCCAGTGTGCAGGTGAGTCCGTTTGCTGGTGCGCCAAACCAATTTGACTCCATGCCACGACTATGTGTGACGGAATATGTCAAATGTTTAGATGGCCAACTCAAGACAAATAAGTACACCCACGCATCACTCATTGTGTACGTGATGCTAGAAGCAGTACCTCTGACGGTTCCGAGGGTGACTGGCACAGGCTCTAAGTGATACACTAGCAAAGGACACAAGTCTCACCATTTAGGTAGAGACCTGCAGTTCTTTACTAGCGAAGCGCCAGTACAAGAGTCCTGCCTTCTCCTTTTCTGTCCGCTTCCTCCTCAGCTCGGTAGCAAAGCACATTTACATCTTAGACTTCCCCCACTTTAACACAAGCCAATCACGAGCTAGAGCGCGGCATTCGAAGCTGGGAGAGTGCCCTTTGCTCTTCATACACCAATTTGACCAATCAGAGACTTTAAAGTTAATTGGGAGAAAGGGAAAAAAGATTCAGCTTCGCAACCTCTTTCCCATGCGTTTACGCTGTGACTTTTACTAACAACATGACAGGTTAGAACTACAGCCCTCCATAAAAAGCTTGTTATCTCTCCTGTTGCATCCATTTCGAAGTTTCCAAAGAACAACCATAAACTAGGTAAAAGCCTCGTCCTTTCACAAATATGCTTTGTAACAGAGTCTGGATGTCTGAGCGCCAGAGACCTGTCCCGGAAATTCGCAGAACGCACACAGATGTCCCGTCAGCTTCCTTCCTAACTAGGCCCCCATCCTCTGCTTTATTGCCGGTCTACGATGCACTGACCATTGCAGCGGCGACTTCTCGGCGCTAGTCATTCTACCTGGATGCAGATGAGGGCCGACTGGCGCCGACCAACGTGTCTGCACAATGAGACCGCAGTACTCGGCCATACGGAAATGTTTCCACCCAGCTTCCGAAGAAAAAACGCGCTTCTTTCAGCCCACAATCGCCGTGCACTTTTACCGCAGTCGTTTAAATCGGCACCCTATTCCTGTGGACGCAGGTAAGCTTACCATTATTCCTTCCCTAGAGCATGCAAGCAATAGCATTAACTACTGCGCACAATTTCATCATCATAAATGAAGTCAAACCGAAATAAAGATCGTATTCCCTAGGAACATGAAGCGGCGTAACACCGAATCAGAAGTGAGAGTGCCCTGAAATCTCTCATATGTATACCATGTATCGAACATCAGTGATTTCAGGGTTTAAAATACGTAAAGGCATGCGTGAAATAGACTCAGTAACACTGGCTATCGATTATCTTCATAGCTATGTTACATTTTATTTGCATGCTGATTTGTTGGTGATCGATGAGAGCCAAGGACATCTACCATCTAGCAGATCTCGACCTAAAATCACTGTGGTTAAGACATAGAACGAGTTTCTGTGAGCAGTGCTAATGGAATCCCGGTCTGGTTATTTTGATTCACGTAAATGTAGTGTGGTACAGTGAACTTCCCTGAATTTTGTTACCTGTCTCTTCAAGTGTGCAGTTCTGAGCCAGACGGAGATTTAAAGTTTGGCTCTAAGAGATAACAAACTTCATTTGTAGAAGTAATTAATTGAGTGTGATAAATTACTTTGTAATGACTAAGACGTAAATTTTCTCTTTACAGGGACTGGGGATGTGACACTGCTTCAAGACACATAGCTAACAGCGTCTATTTGTCGATTTCAGTTTTTGGTATTTGATGAATATCTTTCAAAATAATCTACTTTTTAAACGAATATATTTCATTTTTGGACAAGGTAGCGGACCTGAAATAATTTACCGACATGGATGGAAGAATTTTTAGCGTTTTGTATGGGCACTGATCTCTTCTGGAAGATGAAAGAGAGGAACATTTTACTGCATTTAAAAGCTAACCAATCAGCCGGTTATGTCTAGTGAATAGCATTAGTCCTCCGTTTAACAATAAAAATACTCCTGAAGTGAGGCGTGTAGATAAGTGTATGAGATGACTTACGGAGCAACGACCAGCTATGAACAACATAACGCGAAAAGAATGTCTCTCTGAAGATCAGCATTATGCTGTTTAGCTGTGAAGAGTGTTTGAAACCATCCTCGTAGCAGTTAAGGACTGAAAACTCAGCAAGTGGCTCGCTAAATAAAAAAATGTTTGAAATGGCTCTGAGCACTATGGGACATCAGTCCCCTAGACTTAGAACTACTTAAACCTAACTAACCTAAGGACGTCACACACATCCATGCCCGAGGCAGGATTCGAGCCTGCGACTGTAGCAGCAGCTCTGTTCCAGACTGAAGCGCCTAGAACCGCTCGGCCGCAGAGGCTGGCGGCTCGCTAAACATCGCGACCTTAGTAAGTGAGGCGGCGTTGTGGTTAAGGCACAGTATTCGCTTTCCGAAGACAACCATCCCTTACAGCAAAAGCCGGTAACGTTAATTAGGACAGGACTTGGCCGAATTCTTTCCCTATTCTTCCCAGTACCACTGTGTGCTCTGAGAAAATTCAAAGTGATTTGGAACTTTAGTTAAAAAAACAACGGAATAGTATTCAGAAGGAAATCATTTAAAATCTCCCTATATCCATCGTGATTTACGTACCCCTAGATCATCATAGTTAAACGCTGAAATTGTTCCTTCATTAATGCTACCGCTCATTTCCTTTCTTCTAAAGATCGACTAAATTTCAGTCTCTAACCTTATTCCCTTTCGTGCAACTGTTTAATCGGGATGTGTAGGAACTCTTATTGTTGATGAACGAAAAAGCCATTAGCCGATACCGAGCGAGGTGGCGCAGTGGTTAGCACACTGGACTCGCATTCGGGAGGACGACGGTTCAATCCCGTCTCCGGCCATCCTGATTTAGGTTTTCCGTGATTTCCCTAAATCGTTTCAGGCAAATGGCGGGATGGTTCCTTTGAAAGGGCACGGCCGATTTCCTTCCCAATCCTTCCCTAACCCGAGCTTGCGCTCCGTCTCTAATGACCTCGTTGTCGACGGGACGTTAAACACTAACCACCACCACCATTAGCCGATAATCCAACGGTTCGCCCCTTTCGTGACATGAGAAGATCAGCGCCCTTTAATATTGCCGGCGTAAGATCGCACTGAGACTGACGTTAGTGAATCAGAACACTTCAGGTCCCTACAGCTACTCAACACACAAATCACCAAGTGCCATAAGTACTGTTCTCTTCTGTTGACTGACTGAGGAGAAAAGTAATGGTGGATGTTTAAATGCAACCCAGACTCAGGCGTGAGAGAGCCAATGCCACAAACGAGCTTTTTCAGCGTAACACAGTGGTGGCGCCGCCTCCAAGCCAGAAATAGAGCGCAGGCCGCGCTGGACTGCCTTGACCAGCATCCGCGACTCGTGAGGCTGAGCAAACAGTGGCAGCACAGCCTCCCGCTTCCTTCGCACTCTGATGATCTCAGCTGCCTGCTGGGGCACACCGAAATTCCGGTTCCCGAGGGCGTGATGTAACATTGGCGCGGCATTGCCTTAGTGATGCCTGAAATGGAAAGAAAACGACATGGACTCAGCAAAAATGTTCATATGTGTGTGAAATCTTATGGGACTTAACTGCTAAGGTCGTCAGTCCCTAAGCTTACACACTACTTAACCTAAATTATCCTAAGGACAAACAGACACACTCATGCCAGAGGGAGGACTCGAACCTCCACCGGGACCAGCCGCACAGTCCTTGACTGCAGCGCCCTAGACCGCTCGGCTAATCCCGCGCGGCATGGACTCAGCAAAAGCATTTATTATTCCATGATGTATCATGCTGCAAAATTGATCGAAACAGGTCTGTACTCAGGTTCTGTGATAAATATAAGTAATCACTAATCAGTTACAAACATAATGCTTCTATTGACCTAGCAAGGTGGTGCGTTTGGGAAGAGTGGAACTTAAATCTGCATCCAGCCATCCATATGTTTGCCGTAATTTTCCTAAATATATAAGGGTTCCGTGCCTCAATCCGTAAAAATGTATCCCTCATAGGATCGCGATGTTGCCCGTCTGTCTGTCCGACTGTTACGAAACCCTTTTCTCAGGAACCGCTAGATGAACCAAGTTCAACTTTATATCGCGTGTTAAGGTCTGTGGCCCTTGGCAGTGTAAAAATTTTAAGCGTCTAAGTAAAATCAAGCAAAAGGTACGGCAATTTATGTACATATTTTGACACTCGAAAACTCGCTGTCAGATACGTTATATGCATGCGTTGTGCCTGTTCTTTCGGACATACATATATGAAGGAAGACGTCGAGGCGAGGGCGGGGAGGGCAGAGAGAGCAGGGGTTGTAACCCGAGGCCTAGCCACCTGTTCCCTTCTCCATCAAGGGATTAGGAGTGGTGAGGGAAAATCAAAAATGGGAATTTTTATATTTTTTGTTATACCACGCCTAGAATACGTATAACTAACACCGCATCGTGCGCTAAGTAAACAACAGAAAGAACCCCGGACTTTCCTTCACCGAGGCAATATACACTGAGGAGCCAAAGAAACTGGTACACCTGAAACTTCCTGGCAGATTAAAACTGTGTGCAGGACCGAGACTCAAACTCGGGACCTTTGCCTTTCGGTCCGGCACACAGTTTTAATCTGCCAGGAAGTTTCATATCAGCGGACACTCCGATGAAGAGTGAAAATCTCATTCTGGAAACATACCCCAGGCTGTGGCTAAGCCATGTCTTCGCTATCGTTTCTTCCAGGAGTGCTAGTTCTGCAAGGTTCGCAGGAGAGCTTCTGTGAAATTTGGAAAGTAAGAGACGAGGTACTGGCAGAACTGAAGCTGTGAGGACGGGTCGTGGGTCGTGCTTGGGTAGCGCAGATGGTAGAGCACTTGCCCTCGAAAGGCAAAGGTTTCCGTGTTCGAGTCTCGGTCCGGCACACAGTTTTAATCAGCCCGGAAGTTTCATATAAGCGCACACTCCGTTGCAGAGTGAAAATCTCATACTGGTACACCTATCTCATATCGTGTAGGACTCCCGCGAGCACGCGGAAATGCCGCAATACAACATGGCATGTCTAAAGTAGTGCTGGAGGGAACTGTCACCATGAATGTTGCAGGGATGTCTATAAATCCGTAAGAGTAGGAGGAGGTGGACATCTCTTCTGAACAGCACGTTACAATGCATCCCAGATATACTCAAAATTTTTATGTATGGGGAGTTTGATGGCCAGCGGAAGTGTTTAAACTCAGAAGAGTAGCAATTCTGGACGTGTGGGATGACGTATTGCCCTGCTGGAATTGCCCAAGTCCGTCGGAATGAAAAATGGACATGATTGGATGCAGGTGATCAGACAGGATGCTTATGTACGTGTCACAGTCGTATCTAGATGTATCAGGGGTCCCCACACGCCCCACACCATTACATAGTCTCCACCAGCTTGAACAGTCCCCTGCTGACATGCAGGGTCCATGGATTCATGATGTTGTCTCCATACCGGTACACTTTCATCAGCTAGACACAATATGAAACGAGATTCGTCCGAACAGGTAACATGTTTCGTCATCAACAGTTTAATGTCGGTGTTGACAGGCCCGGGTACAAGAGTGGGCCTCCGGCTCTGAAAGCCCATATCGATGATCTTTCGTTGAATTGTTCGCACGTTCACCTTTTTGATGGCCCCTGCATTGAAATCTGCAGAAATTTGCGGAATGGTTGCACTTCTGCCGCGTGAACGATTCTCTTCAGTCGTCGTTGGTCCCGTTCTTGCAGGATCTTTTTCGTGCCGCAGCGATATCGGAGATTTGATGTTTACCGGATTCCTGATATCCACGGTACACCGGTGAAATGATCATACTGGAAAATGCTCACGTCATCGCTACCCCGGAGATGCTGTGTCCCATTCCTCATGCGCCGACTATAACACCACGTTCAAACTCACTTAAATTTTGGTAACCTGCCGTTGTAGCAGCAGTAACCGATCTAACAACTGCACCAGATACTTGTTGTCTTACACAGGCATTGTCGATCGCAGCGCCTTATTCTGCTTGTTTACGTATCTCTATATTTGAATACGTATACCTACACCAGTGTCTTTGGCGCTTCATTGTGTATGGGGTAACGGAAAACACGCTTCGAAGCTAGATGCAGAAGGCAGCGCCCCTGCTCTCATCATCCAGCTATGTCTTCACCCCTATAGTAAGTTATTCCACTGATAATAGGTCGTGTTCTCGTCAGCTCAGTTAATCGATATCTTCTCCTACCTGTTGATGATCCAAGTGCGTGGATAATCGCTCAAGGCACTCCCTAAGTAATTAGAAAAATGTTGCCTTTACTTTGGATTCTATGCAATCTTATAATGACGTTCTTGTAGGTAGTTCCATAAGTCGAATATATCGCTAGGTCCATCGTGAAATAGAGAGTTCACCACGTGTCCAGGAACCCTATTGACTGCGTTGGTTTTGTTGCGCTGTAAATAACAGTTCATCCGGAAAAAGTAGTAGCTGAGGTGCGATATGTTCCGGAGTCACTTGTAGAAAGTATCACAAAATTTGTCGCGCCAAGCACTATACGTATTTCGCTGCGCCACACCTGAAACGGTGGTCGTCCCTGTCAGGTACTCTGCATTCCCCAGAGGTCCGCCATATGTATCTTGTAGAGGTGCGATCGGGTGGCCTGTTCCCGGACTCGATATATCTCGAGCATCGTCGCCTGTTTCGTCGTTCGTAGCGCAATACAGACATGAATGAGTTCGAGGTAAAAGTGACCGAAGTTGTAGAAAGGCGAGGGTATCCCTTTTGTAGTCACTGGGGGCGTAAGGGAGGGTTGAGCTAGGGACTCCAGCAGCAATCCCGTCAAACAGTCCGGACGGTGACGCCACGGTTTGATGTGCGAGCTAACAAACAAGGCCACCGCTCTGTCGTGGACGTGAACTAGACCAAGACATCCTCTGACTGGGGAAAGAGTTAACGATTCATAACTGACTTTGAAGAGCATGCTGGTGCTGACGTTGGCTCCAAATGCCGCTAATATACGTCGAGTCACCAGTAACGGTATTGGAAATATATGTGCTATCTGTGGAATGTGTGAGGCTAGGTAGATATGGACGAAATGTGTCCTTCTAAGAACGTCGAGTGTCCATAGCAGAAGGTTGGCGATCTTGACCCGAATTTTTTGTAACAAGCGGCAGTAGTTAAGGACCACAGTGCCCCGTATGCCGCCGTGAAACTCTATTCCGAGGCATGTGATAGTACCACGCTGGACGTGTCGCATGTTCATAGTGACCGATTTGGTGTCAGTCAGACAACTGCCGGAAGCCCCAGCGTACGTGTGAATCCATTCTATTGCGTTGGTTGTATTGTCACCGTTGCGGAGCATATGCTGTAATAGTGAATTGTGACGCCACGTAGCGTTAGTCCGGCGAGGCGTTCAGGAAAGAAGCAGAGGAGCGTTCCAGTGCCACGACGTAGAGTAAGGTCGAGAAGGGGCAACCTTAATGCACCGATCTGGAAATCGGAAGGGCCTTCGTGAGATGCCCATTAACGAGCACCTTGGAGGTCGCCCCTCGGTGGATGCACACCACGACGTCTATCAATCGCTGCAGGTACTGCATGAGTTGAAGAACGGACCTCAGGGACATGTGATCCACTCGATCAAAAGTTTGGCTAAAATTTAGTGACGCCAGTGCTCCCGGGATGCGGCGTGACCTTTCTAGGGCTGTGATGTCACAATGCCATGTGGATGTCATTGATACCCCTTGAGGAAGCCTGATGGGGTGAGATGACGTGAGGCAAAGTCGGTCATAGAAGGTCGCTAACAGTCTGGTGAATATCCTCATGTCACAGCCGAGGAATGTCAGAGGCAATAATCATGTACTCCAGCACCACCTGTCGTTTTGCGGACTGGTGTAAACATTCCTTCAACGAAGGCTGCGGGGAGCGTCACCAAGGGGAACATAAGCTCCCTACCGATGTCCGTCAACTTGGGACCAGAAAACACTGGAAAGTTCTATAAAACTTATAGGGGGTCTTCCGTAATTTCGTCTAGGAATTGAGTTTTTAAGTCCTCTGGAACAGAGCCATAAACCAGTCGTGAGACTCCCGTCGTCATCGGGTCGGAACATTGAGCAGATTAAAGTCGTGCATAATGGTTGAAGAGGGTTGTACCAGTATCTAGTAGTGTGGTGAGGCGATGGCCGTCCACAGTAGTAATGGCCTGTATCAGCGCCCTTCGTCGTAGTTTACGCACCAGAGTGACTTGATACATGGTGGGTCGTCACCAACTGACCCATGTAGGAGATGTTGAGTGACGGCGGTCGTACGTACTCCACGTGTCCTCGATAGCGAGCGCTGACAATCCGGAGAAGTGAGCTTTAACTTACAGGGATGTTGGCTGCTCCAAAACTGTTGGGGGCGAAAAGTGACAACACATATACAGGCCTCGTGATCAGAAAAGGCTACAGACCATACCTCTGTGTCACTCACTGTTGCCGCGAGAGAATGGGAGATGCAAATCCTATCAATGCGGCTAGACGAATGACTCGTAAAATGAGCGAATCCCACCCGATTTCCGTGAACATGTTCCCTTGTATCTACCAACGGGAGAACACTGATGAGCGTCCCAAGTTCGCGGTATGGTGAATGGCGCGCAGCTGATCCTTAAGCGCCTGGGCGCTATTGAAATCGCCATCTAACTCCAGGTCGTCATGCCTGCCCTGAAAGAGCGGTACTACTCCTTCCGTGAGAAAAAGCGATCTCTCGCGACGTCGATTCGTTGCGGAAAGGGCATGCACATTGATAAACTGGATGCCTAGCACCGTTACAGCCATTTCTCTAGCGTCGGGAAGATACCGTTCTTCGTCTGCCTCGAGTCACTTCCTCAGGAGAACTGCGTCACCATTATTAGTTGGCGAGGCGTGGGACACATGAGCTGTATCAACAAACATACCCAGGAAACCCTCGAAGACCTCTTGGAGAAAGCCAGTGTCGATGTCTGTTGCATTTGGCATATCTTAGAGCAACGACAACTTCGTACCTGTCCGAAGGATGTTAACGTTGGTGATCGGTAAGTGGTAGGTCAGTAGATCATCATCTCCTGCCATGAGGGCTGCTGTCGGCGTCACCATAAATGTTGCGCCCTGTCATCTGCAGGCTGTAACCCCCCCCCCCCTCCCCCCGTAGTCTGCTGCTACTCGGGAGGAGCGAGGTGTGCTAGGAGACACCCCTCTCCTGATCGAACACAGCAGGCGCAGAACCTTCTTCAGTGTCGTCCGCCCAAGGACCGTAAGTCAACCGTGGCTGCGGTAGCGCACTTGCGAGTTGGGTGACCAAAGTTGAATCGGCAGTCGTTTCCTACAATGTATCGGCGAAGGGCACTGTTCTCGTGATCTGTTCGCCGAGAGGCCGTCAAGAGCTGTGTCGAAGTCAGGGAAAGCAATAGGTGATGGCGATCCTGTGTCAGCCGTGTTTCCTGTTTCATTGGCCGTTCGGCCGTCAACTGGTGAAGGCGCCCGCAGGAGGTATAGTGTGTTTCCTCGGTGACTTCTGTTTCCGGATGTGGGTTCCCACGTTCGATTGAGTGTGTGGGTCCTGCACTATATCCACCTCGGGGAGAAAATCAGAAGTCAAATGGTTCAAATGGCTCTGAGCACTATGCGACTTAACTTCAGAGGTCATCAGTCGCCTAGAACTTAGAACTAATTAAACCTAACTAACCTAAGGACATCACACACATCCATGCCCGAGGCAGGATTCGAACCTGCGACCGTAGCGGTCGCTCGGTTCCAGACTGTAGCGCCTAGAACCGCACGGCCATTCCGGCCGGCAAGCAGAAGTCGGTACAACCCTAGTGTTGAGTTCCATTCTCTCATCCTAATCGCCGGCCGCGGTGGTCCTGCGGTTCTAGGCGCGCAGTCCGGAACCGTGCGACTGCTACGGTCGCAGGTTCGAATCCTGCCTCGGGCATGGATGTGTGTGATGTCCTTAGGTTAGTTAGGTTTAAGTAGTTCTAAGTTCTAGGGGACTAATGACCACAGCAGTTGAGTCCCATAGTGCTCAGAACCATTTGAACCATTCATCCTAATCTCCCTATGGAGTCGATGGTAGACCTTCCTCTATCTGTGACAATTCTGTCATGGTTTAGATCAATCTTGGACTTGTAACGAGCGTGCAATCTGACGTTCTCTATCTTCCAATTGGTCCTCCGTCTCCCATGATGTTTACCGTGGCAAGCCCTGCGTAACTGAGGTGGAGGGCCGTTATCGTAGGGGTTGGTGCCGTTTCACCTAGCGCAGTGATTCCCACCGTTTTTGAGACAGTTACTCCTGAACGAATCACATGGAAACCATCATCCCCAACACAGTGTAGTGTCTAATTAAAGTTGATAGTGGAGCAAATAACAAAGGCGCAGTCATTTCTAAATGAGCACGAGAAAACGTCATTCCAAATACACAAAAACAACAAAACACAGCTCAGGACAATCCAAATTCAACAAGGATGCGTGGTTTACTAACGTAGACCTGTAGAGAGTTCCTATTGGCAGCCACAGGACTCACACAGTGTAAATTGCAAGTAAAAATAAAAGACAAACCCGCATTGAGGATGCCGCAGTCATGGTGAAACATGTTTTGATAGTGAAACAAAACAATTGTACGCTTTCAAAAAGACGGACCCGTCCTTAATTCTTTATTACTGGAAAAAAAGGTTTGAACGTTCCAACTTCTAAAATTACAGGAAAATACACAACATTTTATCAACGTTCAACTAATAAAACTCACATGTTTTTGTAAGTACTGTATTAAAGTAATAAATAATGAAATAATGAATGTCAATGACACGGCTGATAATGCTTATTTTTAATAATCTTTTTTGTATTCGGTTTTGTCTCGGATTGTGCACATCTTAAATTGTGTTCCAAGTTCAACTGTTTCCTTACTTTTGTTTTTATTACCACCATAGACGCAAATTCGCTTCGACACCTATAAGTTGTGGCGAATGGAATCAGTATTGTTCATGCTTCTTCTGATAATAATGGAGATTCGTCATCCAGCTTTCTCCAAAATTTTGTCAGTTCCGTTTTGGAGAAATCTATTGTCAATGTGTTTTCTTCACGTAGTCAAAGAAATTGTGCCTTGGCTTGAATTTCGCTACCTGAAAATATTTCTTCGTTCACTGAAAACGATCTTCAAACCCAGGAATTTACTTGTCGATACTCCATTTCAGGAAAATAGTTACTGAGAGAAATGCTGACTTATTTCATTTACGAATGAAAAATTCTAAATGTTGACATCAAGCATTACTGTCAATTCTGGGAACGCCGAAATGTCTTGAACTTCAGCCCTGCGTTGGTATAGCTTTAACCTCCAAAGGAAACTGGCAACTTCATCTTGTGCCGTCAAAATATTCACCATATGTTCTTTCAAGCCGAAGTTAAGCGTATAGATTTCCGCAAAGAAATCCGCAAGATATGTAACTTTGGAAATAAATATATTATCTATTTTAGCGTGTAAGTCTTTCTCCTTCTCCGTTCTTGCCCTTTCCAGAGACAAAGCGGTTTGTGATGGGAGCTCAAGAACTCTATGCAACACCTTGCCACGTGACAACCATCGAACTTCTGTATGGAACAAGAGCACATCGAATTTCGCTCCAACTTCTTTGCAGAACTCTTTGAGAACAGTTGTGTTTGTTGCACTATCTCGCATATGGTTTGCAATTTTCACTACCTGAGTACATTCAACAAATCAGGTGAAAGTGTTTCACTTCCAAAGCATACCAATGTATAATAAAATAGCTGATGTTGCATTTGGAGCAAGTTCTTTCACCAATCTGTGGAATCCAGAGCAAACGCCCAACATGGGAGATGCTCCCTCTGTACATACACCCACCAACTTCGACCATTGCATTTACTGATCCGAAAACATCCCCGCCGCGTGTAGTAGCGTGCAATGATTCCGAGTACAAGTGTTCTTCTTTCAGGCCATCATCTTTTACGTATCGAACACATACAAGCAGGTGGGAACAAGTCTCAACGTCAATCGATTCATCTAACTGCAGTTCAAAAAATTACTTGATCTTATTTCGTTGGGTACTGGGTCCAAAACATCCAAACTCATGTCCTCGATACGACTTCTGGTCTACTTGTTAGAAAGAGATATCTTCTTTATCTTTTCTAAATGTTGCTTTCCTAGAAATAACTTACTGTATCTAGTAAGCAAGGCTTAATGAGACACTCTCCTGTTGTAAGAGGACTACACCCATAATGCATTTTTGGAAAAAAGGGGTCACAAAAATGTAACATTAATAGTAAAAACCACAATACAACTGATGTTGATGAGTTCTGGTTTACATTTATTTGAAACAACATTAACTTAATTTATATTTTGCCATAAATGTTTCGCCTCAATTTATAATGAAGCACGTTTAATAGCCTGAAGTGTATACGTATTTACGTACTGCTCCTGCCATTTATTCAGCCACACTTGGACATACTCTCAGAATCACCAATATAGTGTTGCTATACTTTGCTCATCGTACTTTTAACATGGGTGTCAGCATTCCTTTTGCTATACTTAGTTTGATGTAAGTTTAACACGAATGTTAACATTGTTCTACGTAAGTAAAGTAAAGCTTCATCCATCCGAAAGTTGTTTTTAACACCACAGTGTTTTACTACGCGTGGTTCTACTGGAGATGGTATGTTCTTGCCTTCCTCTGACTTACCCAGCCTGTTATAGAGGGAACTACTGTCTAACATGGATTCCGTACCACGGTGTAACGGCATTTTTCACATCAACAAACATTGTCAGAGGAGAAAGAAGTAATAAGTGAGAGATAAAAGTCCTAGGATCGACGAGGGATCGAACTCGAGAATTTTAGATTTGTAGTTTACCACTGAGCTCTCTAGATTACCCGATAAATGAAAGAGAGGATCTGGGTGGGGTAGCAGCACCATGTGTACGTCTGAGAAAGAGAGGGAGAGAATAGAGGCGTACGCTGCAGTAGTTTTAAGCCTGGTACGCTCTGAGACGCAAAGCTGCGACTCACTGTCTCAAGGCTGCTTCTGGACGGCAACTCATATGATTTCGTGGCATTGCATCTCGAATCCGGTGCTCGTAGGACAGTATTTCCCAGGAATTTTGAATTCTACCCGAAATAGGATTCTCATCTTCAGAATTTCGGAAGGCCGCCAGTGCAGACGTGTCAGAGACAAGTGACAAGTGAATATCGCACTGTGTCGCCATGTAATGTACAGTATGACAAGTTACAGCATACCACACATTGCATACATGGTTTAATGTTTGCAGGTGTAGCGTCATAGTGAATGTTTATATTCGCATTGTGGCAGTGTGTTCTCACTAAGTATGGAGTGTAGCCGCAAAGAAACTGAACAACTTGTGGCTCTTTATAGAAAAAAGCAGGAATTGTGGAATCCTAAGGACAATAAATATCATTTAAAAACAAAACTAAATGATGACTGTCAGTGGGTCGCTAGTGATGTCTCATGCTGAGCTGACGAAGCGAAGAACAATATGCATACTTCTATGACAATAGCTGATATATTTTGGATATCTTGAATAGGTACAGGAAACTCATACAGGAATCTGCAGTTGCCAAAAAGTTTGCTTGATATTGTGGCTGTGCAATCTGTGTCCATTATTCTGGTTCTTATACAATATATGTTAAGTCTGAACGACATTCGATGAAGAAAGATTCAAATTGTTCAGCCTTGCCAAAAAGTAGTTCAATGAAAAGATTGTAAATTGTAAATTTGTGATAAGAGCTTATGGGACCAAGCTGCTTAGGTCATCGGTCCCTAAGCTTACACACTACCCATGCACCAGGGAGGACTCGAACCTCCGACGAGGGGAGCCGCGCGGACCGTGACATGAAGCCTGAGACCGGGCGGCTACCCAGCGCGGCTGGAAACATTATTTTCACCGTACATTGCGTTACTTTTTAACGTTAGTGTTAACCACTGACAACAGCTGTTTTTCAAATGATGGTACAGCGCAATAAGTGCGGCACTTGCAATCTTAACTTTCTACAGCCGCTAGATTGCGGCACCCAAACTGAGTGAGCGTGAATGCTCATATACCTTTGACGTACCGACAACATGTCCGCCCCCGGTAGGTGAGTAGTGCCGGCACCGTAGCTCAGCGTGTTCGGTCAGAGAGACGGTGGCCCTCTGTAATAAAAAAAACTGAGTAAAGGAATCAACGATCAACTTGAACGGATGTCTTGTGACGTCCGCCCAGACCAAACGCCCCGAACAACAACGAACAAAATAAAGAAAAAAAAAGTGGTCAGCGCGACAGAATGTCAATTCTAAGGGCCCGGGTTCGATTCCCGTCCTAATCATCATCATGAATCCCCATCGACGCGCAAGTCGCCGAAGTAGCGTCAAATCGAAAGACTTACACCCGGCGAACGGTCTACCCGGCGGGAGGCCCTAGTCACACGACCGACAACATGCGAAAGACCGCGGAGCGTTCAGATTATTTTCTTAGGACACTTTGAAATAATACATAAGACATAAACGAATATAGCTATTGGTCTATTATGAACATAGAAAATTATTTCGATATATTAGCTTCTTTCGTTTGCAGAAATATGTGACCTGAAGCGCAACAACCGAAAAGTAGCAACATTTCTTGTAAACGTTGGTGGATGTATAAGGTTCTGAAGTTAAGAAACACACATGGGTACAACCTTCTAAACACCAAAAAATGGAGGATGGAATGGAACTCAGAAATTACTTGCGGATGACCACAAAAGTTTTCGAAAGGCTTGTAGAGATGTTTAAGGGACGCATTTCGAAAAAAAATAGGCATTTTCAGACTTCCAGTTTCTGGCTCCGCCTGATAAGCAGTCGCACTTTGCACTCATAATTCACTGCATATTCTTCAGACAACAGAAAGTGAGTTACTTAACTTTGAAAAATCGTAATAAATATGACCAATAATGAAAACATAGCCACTTCATCACCAGACTGAGTTATGGGGCTAAGATCCAAAAGAATCAAATATTTTTACAGACTAGTTTTCCTACAATAGTGACAACGACTGCGTAGCGAAAAAACATGCGAATCCAAAATGTGTCGTTTTTATTTTTCATGCAAAAAGTAAATCATTTTCCGAAAGAAAAATACGTCATCAATTAATGCAGCTTTTTTTTCTTTTACACAAAGATTTTTTTGTAGCTGAGCAGCAGATGGCTCAATCTTCAGCTTTATGATTCCCTTGAATCAAATCTAGATGCGCACACTATCCTTTGCGTGGCAGGGCGAAAGCGTCTGACAGAGAGAATTACGACAATGTGTCTGAACAGTGAATCATTGAGTACTGCGATTTACAGGAGCAGTGCAGTCATCTTTATTGTACATGTCTAGATCAGGAGTTTCCAGAAGGTAACTTGGCGAGCACAAGCGTTATGATAAAATGGGGAGGGCATACAGCGGCATGTAATGCAAAGTGTGCGCTTTCTTTCGAAGCATGACAAGATGTCAAATCTGTTGTAGGCTTGATCACAAGTGAAGTCATCCTCCTAACTATGACGATAGTGAATACTTTCTTTTTTTATATTAATGAGAATATTGTAACAAAATATGTATCACAGACATCCATGAGGATTTCTCGCCCTTTATTTCCTTGCCTCATGAGCTTGTAATCGCGATTATTCTCACATCTGAAATCATACACATGTGTCTCCAACGTTTATTCTGCATTACCACAGTCGGATTGAGGCACATGCTGAATCCATTTCTGTCCTTACTGTGAAGTAATTTTTAGATTGTAGCTTCGTACATCATTTATACCGATCTTTAGGATTACTATTCAGTGGCAACAGAACTACAGATAAAAAAGAAACTTACACAGCTACTTATATCTTATCGACTCAGCTATTTATCTCCAGCAGTAACCGGAAGGCAGTGCTGTTGATTAGGAATTTCTTACCCAACAGTTAGCGCTTGAATAGGAAAAACTTTACTCACCTGTTTCTCTTTCTCGACTCAGTCCGAAATACATTGAGAAGGTAGTGAAGACGGAGGCAATCACTTCGTGTCCCTCTACTTGGTTGACGAGCTAACAACTGACTAACGAAAGAAGGGCGAACCGTTAACTCGGCGGAGTAAATACAGGCAAGTTGTCATCGCCTACTGCACGCGAAGTTCCGGTAATGTCTGTCGTTAATGCAATCGCTGTGGCCTCCGCCGCTTCTTACCCTCATGCGTTAATACACATTTTTGACACTTTTAAAATTACCAACATATCTTAAAGCTATTAGCCTAATGAGGTAGTGAAATTGATCTTTTGAAGCAATTTAGTTACGTCACTGAATTGCAATACAACCCTGATGGGGTAATTACTCCCAGGCTAGAAACCACTGACCTAGCCTGGTTTGTGTAAGCAGATGTTGAATACACGCCGAACGTACATGACGCTTCTGGCCGCAACGGTAACAAGTACGTGGCTGCCCATCGTACATCACGATCGTCCGACACCCACCTATGACTAGGTAGGACGGCAGGTGCTTTGTTAATTCCGTTTTAACTTGTGCACGCTGTTGAGGACCGGGTACGTCTCGAAGGTGTTCCATTTTTCTGCCACGTGGCTAATTTCCGTCCCATACAGTCGGTAAGCTGCGGTGACTACGTCCGTAGGTATTTCGAACGGGTGTTCAAAGGCTCGTACGCGAAATCCTAGCCCCGCGTGGTCTACGGCAACCGCCCCGATGTGGCCATCAGAGTGTTTGAACTTGAGAGTGTTCGCACATTTGCCAAAACAGTGATACATATGGTGTCATTGACCATCTTGAAGTAGGCGACTTACTCGTTTTGGATAGGTGATACCGACGACGTGCTGTGGTCACGAATGATGCGTTCAATTTCGAAGATTCGTGGTCTTGCGTATTCGGGCTGGAAACTGATCTTGATGGTGGCTTTTCTGTAGAAATGAGCCATAGTGACTCAGTGTCAACGGACTCGAGTACTAGTTGTGGCTAGGCAGTAAACAGACAACGCGCGCTCGCGACTCTGCGGATGGGACACAAACAAGACGCCCCCGCCGCTCACCTGCCAAAGGAAGACTTGATTCGAACCCAGGATCATCTTAGACAGTTGCGTTAACCACTGCGCCATCCGGACACGATGTTGATAGCAACTGTGCTGACTATCTCAGCAAGCCTCTCAGCCCACCCACATTCCCACCTAGCGCCACAGTCCCCGTTCATGTCCTCCATGCTCGCTACTTTGAGATTCCCGCAGGAGGTCGGACGTAATTGTACATCCACGCTGATGTGGCGAACTCATTGCCCATCGAGGCGAATCATTTATTTGAATGCGTGATGTCTATTCTTATACATGTCCGAAAGAACAGATATCACGCAAAATCCGCCGCTGTGACACATATTATTTATATTGAAAATGGAGGGGAGAGAAACTATTGATGTCAGCTGCACTGGGACTTCCCGTTGACGTAGAATCATGAAATTTGGCAAAAAGCGAGGTTTCACATATAAGCAAAGTAAAAAATCTGAAAATTGTTAAATTTTAATTATATCACACAAAAACATCTTTTTCCCATTAGAACATACACTGCATTCTTCATCCGTCAAAAGCATAATAGACGAATATTACAGTACGCAAACATAAAACGTAAGTTGCAGTCGGGTTTTAATAAATAAAAAATATTTTATCACTTATTCTTTACCTACATATATATATACTGAAGTCTCCTGCTCGCTTCTTTTTGTATGTCCAGGCTGGTTTCAAGAACAATTGTGGAGATTTAGAAATGGTGTTTCAACTCCCGGGACAGATATCTTGCCAGTATCTGTATCGAAAACAGGCAAATATTGTTGAGATTCTCGATTCCCAAGACGGATGAACTATAAGGCAATTGAAACCTTTATTTTACATTTTTTGTTCCTTTTTAATAAGATCTGAAACAGAGTTTCTGACATCTGTCAGCTTCCTCGCATACGTACTTACTCATTCAACAACGGCAACAGTCCTATGCTAGTCTTAATGAATGCTACTTCCTACATGGTAGTTTTTTATTAACAGCTATATAGTAATGTGTATGAAAAATGAAGATACGATTCATCCAACAAACTGCTCAAAATTTATTTCACTTCAGTGGATCCTCTGCATTTCTCAAGAAACCCACCAACTATAAAACGTTTTCACAAGTGTTGTTTGCATACTGTAGGAACGCTGCTGTGATATCGCAATTCTGAAGAAAAAAAAGTTCGTTAACTATTTCCGAAGATAATATCGTCCTCTATGGGAGCCAGTTTAAGGCTGAAGAAGGCAGGACATTGCACTCGTAAAGGGAGAAAGCTGTGATAAACAGACAGTGACATAACAAATCCTGCAGACGTTCATATCCTTCCGTCGATAAAAAAACGAGACGAAGTGGCCTCCATTATCGCAATGACGCTGTTAACGTCATTTGTCCTTAAATGATATATGGACTCTTGCAGTCGATTAACTCATCTACCGAACAACATGCGTATCTAAAGAAGATTGCCCTGAATACTAAATTGTTGTGTAATACTTTTTGTACTGAGTTCCGCATTTAACCGGTAAACAATGTTCATTGCCGGAATAATAATGAACTCTATTCCAGTTTTTGCACATGAGACTTCGTATGACGTGATAAGTGGTGAAACAGACCCATGACAAAAGCCGAGCCGCTACGGTCGCAGGTTCGAATCCTGCCTCGGGCATGGATGCGTGTGATGTCCTTAGGTTAGTTAGGTTTAAGTACTTCTAAGTTCCAGGGAACTGATGACCTCAGAAGTTAAGTCCCATAGTGCTCAGAGCCGTTTGACCCATTTGAACAAAAGCCGATGCCTAGTAACAAAAATAGAAACAAGTCAACTATGTAACCTACATTTCTTTCAACAATGTAATGTGTAATTAATTTTAAAAAACACCGAAAAGGTGGAAGTGAATTCGAAAATCAATTGGTCAAATATCTTGTGAGTGTGACGAATTTGCAAGCGTTTTGTTCAGCAATTTATGTGAAGTTTTCTCTGCTGTTCTCGTTCCACCAATTTTTCGTTGAATTTCCTTTTCTGAGAAATATAACTTACTTGATTGCATCTGAGGGGCCAGGCTGTATAAATAAAGTGATGGAGAACTTTGGAAAGATGATATAAAAATTAACAATTATTTCATAGCAGTCAACCACCAACGACGCTGTACGTAACAGTGAATTTTATAACTCTACTACATCAGGTTCATCGCAGGTGCCAATAAGAAAACGCAAGCATAAAATTTAATTATATACGAGAGTGGTCGAACACATAAGGTCGCAAGCCCTTTGCGGAAAAAGAATTATTCAGGAAATCACATAGTCACCCACGATATCTAAGAAATTGTTCAGTCGATAAGCCAAGCTGTCTGAACCGGTATGAAAGAAATTAGTTTCAAAATGGTTCAAATGGCTCTGAGCACTATGGGACTTAACTTCTGAGATCATCAGTCCCCTGGAACTTAGAAGTACTTAAACCTAACTAACCCAAGGACATCACACACATCCATGCCCGAGGCAGGATTCGAACCTGCGACCGTAGCGGTCGCGCGGTTCCAGACTGAAGCGCCTAGAACCGCTCGGCCACTGCGGCCGGTAAAGAAATTAGGTTCGGGTCTAGGAGCGGCATCTGTTCTGTAGTGGCAATCGGCCCGGTGCCTCTTTCACAGTTTGAAGACATCGCTTGGAGCGAGATCCGGGGTGTGTGGAGGGTGTACCAATACAGTTCATCGGTAACATCGGACTAAATCGCGCATGACCGTGACTTTTAACACGAAGCGTTCCGAAAGCAATCAAGGTCGCTTCTTCCTAATAAACTTCTGCAGGCTCTCGATCGTGTCACAGTAACTGGCAGAATTTGCAGTCTCTCTGTAGGTTAGGAAATCACCGAGCACCGCACCCTGCGCGTCCCAAAAGACATTAGCTATAACTTTCTTCGTTGATACCGTTGTTTCTGAATGTCTTATGGGAACGTTGGGAAGACGAAGGGTTACATCAATGGCATTGGTACTTTCTCCTTTTGAGATGTCAGGTGATGCACCCACGATTTGTCCCCTTTACTACACGGTACAAGAATGAAACACCCTCCGCCTGATGTGCTGGAGAAATAACACCATTCTCTTGATTTCATTCTCGCGTGCCATTCGCTAGGCTTTATTGTCCCGGTATAAAGCAGGACTATGTTTTCCTCTAGTCCAATGTGTTGCGCACGATATGTACTTCAGCATCAAGGGAAATGTTGAGTTGGTACAATCTGCCGTATGTAAATATGACGATCGTCTTAGCCCTATTACTACTACACACTTTGTGATCTGAGGTGAACATGTTCATCTCGCCCAATTGTTCTGGCTTTTTCAAATTTCTGGCACCAAAATCGCACCTGTTTTCGTGGCGTTACACTTACTCTGCAAACCTTCATAGTTGGCGATGAATTGCGGCTGGGGACGTTTTCTCTAAAAATAAAAATCTTTACACTTCTCTCTTCAATCGCCGGCATGTATCCGTCAACGTCTGTATCTTGAAACTGTATTTATAAGCGCAGTAGCACAGTTACAGACACCTACTGGAGGCATTGGAAAGCTTTCATCGTTTCTTATGTCTAGACATTGAATTTAATACCTGTGATAGCTCTTGTCGCCTTACTTACTGGCCGGCCGCGGTGGTCTAGCGGTTCTAGGCGGGCAGTCCGGAACCGCGCGACTGCTACGGTCGCAGGTTCGAATCCTGCCTCGGGCATGGATGTGTGTGATGTCCTTAGGTTAGTTAGGTTTAAGTAGTTCTAAGTTCTAGGGGACTGATGACCACAGATGTTAAGTCCCATAGTGCTCAGAGCCATTTGAACCATTTGAACTTACTTACTGAGCTAATGACGTACATTCCGCGTGAAGTACACATACTTAAACACGAAAATGAACAAGCCTGTACTGCTTACTGTCATAAGAATGGAAAACGCTATTACTGTATGACAGTGTAAAGTAGCATTGTAAATTATTAAGTGAATAATAGGACACCGTTGCCTAGGAAATCCGAAAATCAGGAAAAGAAACATGGGATGCTGATGCGATGCACATAGTCCCCAAGGTGAGGAAAAGTGGCCGCTACGTTAAGTCTCCAGAAAATGCATGTACTGTAGTTCCTATATATGATTTTCTTTTCCATTTAAAGACGTTCGTCGTGATACCATATAATACGTAGATTCAAAATGTATAAATGACTAGCTTCTGTCAGTAAACATAGTTCGATAAAATTCAGTTTCGCTTCGGGTGGCCACTTTACCTCTCCTTCCCCTACACAAACTTATACATTTCTATTGCTAAACGTTATTTATAAATGCTAACGTGGAAAGTATGGACATTTTATTTTCAAAAATACGCACTAGTAAATCCAAAATCGAGTTCCAGCGAATCGGAATTTCTTCATAATTTCAATATGCAAGGTGATTCAGCTGCCCCGCAATGTTATATCCGGCCTTCGAAAACCACGCGCGAGACCGAGCGAGGTGGCGCACTGATCAGCACGCTGGACTCGCACTGGGGAGGAGGAGGGTTCAATCCCCCGTCCGGACATCCTGATTTAAGTTTTCCGTGCCTACATCGCTTCAGGCAAATGCCTTCATGGTTCCTTTGAAAGGGCACGGCTGACTTCCTTACGCAATCCGATGAGACCAGTGTTTGGTCTCGTCCCCCAAACCGACCCGAACCCCCAACGCGTGAGATTTTCATGTTCTGTAGCTCGCTACGCGCAAATTATTAGTCCTACAAAAACAATGAACTGGACCTTTTTGTGGGAAATTTAATGCAGTTACAATTTTGTACTGGGATACGTTTTCGCAGGAGACCACGGTTTTCGAGTTCTCAAGAAAAAAGAAAAAAAGTGAGCTTCAAACGCACTTCCACCTCCACGCTCATCCCTCACTAGTTAGGATTTCTAATACGTCGTTTATGGCACTCCCCCCATCACCGTGCACAAGTCTCCGAGTGCACGAACTATTCCCGATATTCGACCTTCTTTGATCTGTATTCATTGGGCTATTATCCCATAAGTATAGTCGCCTACTTCGTTAACGTTATTAATTTAAAAGTACGAGTGAGGGTGATGAAAGAAGAACGACTTTTGTAAACATTCGAAACTAATTACGTTGACAATTCGATCCAGACTTAACCCTTAGAAGCACTCGTAGTTTCGTAGTCAGAAGACCTGACGAATACAATGATACAATTATTTTATGCTGTTAAAATTCACAAAACTATTCAGTAAAATTTACGCAAACGTCAGTTTTACAACTTATAACTGTTCGTCTAAACCGGGAGCGTAATGAGGGCAGTTAATGAAGACCAAAAAAGATAGGATGGGGAAAATAATTCGTGCAGTCGCAAATTTTTGTACACTGGTAGCAGGGAGTGTTATGGATAACATACCTGTGGGGGCTGACTGTGGAAGGAGGGGGCATTTGAAGGTCAATTTCATACGTCTTTGTTACATAATTTAACAATTATGGCCTCTAGCGGAAACGTATTCCGATACAATTGTTGTTGTTGTGGTCTTCAGTACAAAGACTGATCCGATGTAGCTCTCCACGCTACTCTATCCTTTGCAAGCCTCTTCATCTCTGAATAACTACAGGCAACCTACATCCCTCGGAATCTGCTTACTGTATTCATCTCTTGGTCTCCGATTTTAACCCCACACGCTTCCCTCCAGTACTAAATTGTCGATTCCTTGGTCCCTCAGAATGTTTTCTACCAAACGATCCCTTCTTTTAGTCAGGTTGTACCACAAACTTCTCCCCAATTGTAAAATAAATGGTTCAAATGGCTCTGAGCACTATGGGACTTAACATCTGAGGTCATCTGTCCCCTAGAACTTAGAACTAATTAAACCTAACTAACCTAAGGACATAACACAGATCCATGCCCGAGGCGCGATTCGAAACTGCGACCGTAGCGGTCGCGCGGTTCCAGACTGTGTAAGTAGGCTGTTTAGGTTTTTATATTGGTAACGCCACGTAGCGCTCTGTATGAAAATCACTGACTGTGCTGTGTGCAGTCTGTGGCTGGTTAGCATTGTTGGAATGTACGCTATTGTAGTGTTGGGCAGTTGGATGTGAACAGCGCGTAGCGTTGTGCAGTTGGAGGTGAGCCGCCAGCAGTGGTGGATGTGGGGGAGAGAGATGGCGGAATTTTGAGAGCGGATGATCTGGACGTGTGTCCATCAGAGAGAGTAAATTTGTAAGACTGGATGTCATGAACTGATATATATATATATATATATATATATATATATATATATATATATATATATTTCCTGGAAATGGAAAAAAGAACACATTGACACCGGTGTGTCAGACCCACCATACTTGCTCCGGACACTGCGAGAGGGCTGTACAAGCAATGATCACACGCACGGCACAGCGGACACACCAGGAACCGCGGTGTTGGCCGTCGAATGGCGCTAGCTGCGCAGCATTTGTGCACCGCCGCCGTCAGTGTCAGCCAGTTTGCCATGGCATACGGAGCTCCATCGCAGTCTTTAACACTGGTAGCATGCTGCGACAGCGTGGACGTGAACCGTATGTGCAGTTGACGGACTTTGAGCGAGGGCGTATAGCGGACATGCGGGAGACCGGGTGGACGTACCGCCGAATTGCTCAACACGTGGGGCGTGAGGTCTCCACAGTACATCGATGTTGTCGCCAGTGGTCGGCGGAAGGTGCACGTGCCCGTCGACCTGGGACCGGACCGCAGCGACGCACGGATGCACGCCAAGACCGTAGGATCCTACGCAGTGCCGTAGGGGACCGCACCGCCACTTCCCAGCAAATTAGGGACACTGTTGCTCCTGGGGTATCGGCGAGGACCATTCGCAACCGTCTCCATGAAGCTGGGCTACGGTCCCGCACACCGTTACGCCGTCTTCCGCTCACGCCCCAACATCGCGCAGCCCGCCTCCAGTGGTGTCGCGACAGGCGTGAATGGAGGGACGAATGGAGACGTGTCGTCTTCAGCGATGAGAGTCGCTTCTGCCTTGGTGCCAATGATGGTCGTATGCGTGTTTGGCGCCGTGCAGGTGAGCGCCACAATCAGGACTGCATACGACCGAGGCACACAGGGCCAACACCCGGCATCATGGTGTGGGGAGCGATCTCCTACACTGGCCGTACACCACTGGTGATCGTCGAAGGGACACTGAATAGTGCACGGTACATCCAAACCGTCATCGAACCCATCGTTCTACCATTCCTAGACCGGCAAGGGAACTTGCTGTTCCAACAGGACAATGCACGTCCGTATGTATCCCGTGCCACCCAACGTGCTCTAGAAGGTGTAAGTCAACTACCCTGGTCAGCAAGATCTCCGGATCTGTCCCCCATTGAGCATGTTTGGGACTGGATGAAGCGTCGTCTCACGCGGTCTGCACGTCCAGCACGAACGCTGGTCCAACTGAGGCGCCAGGTGGAAATGGCATGGCAAGCCGTTCCGCAGGACTACATCCAGCATCTCTACGATCGTCTCCATGGGAGAATAGCAGCCTGCATTGCTGCGAAAGGTGGATATACACTGTACTAGTGCCGACATTGTGCATGCTCTGTTGCCTGTGTCTATGTGCCTGTGGTTCTGTCAGTGTGATCATGTGATGTATCTGACCCCAGGAATGTGTCAATAAAGTTTCCCCTTCCTGGGACAATGAATTCACGGTGTTCTTATTTCAATTTCCAGGAGTATATATATATATATATATATATATATATATATATATATATATATATATATAATGACTTTTGAACACTATTAACGTAAATACATTGTTCGTTATCTATCAAAATCTTTCTTTTGCTAACTATGCCTATCAGTAGTTTGTGCCTTCAGTAGTTAGAATCTTTTATTTAGCTGGCAGTAGTGGCGCTCGCTGTATTGCAGTAGTTCGAGTAACGAAGATTTTTGTGAGGTAAGTGATTCATGAAAGGTATAGGTTATTGTTAGTCAGGGCCATTCTTTTGTAGGGACTTTTGAAAGTCAGATTGCGTTGCGCTAAAAATATTGTGTGTCAATTTAAGCACAGTCATTTATAATTTTTCTAAGGGGATGTTACATACACTCCTGGAAATGGAAAAAAGAACACATTGACACCGATGTGTCAGACCCACCATACTTGCTCCGGACACTGCGAGAGGGCTGTACAAGCAATGATCACACGCACGGCACAGCGGACACACCAGGAACCGCGGTGTTGGCCGTCGAATGGCGCTAGCTGCGCAGCATTTGTGCACCGCCGCCGTCAGTGTCAGCCAGTTTGCCGTGGCATACGGAGCTCCATCGCAGTCTTTAACACTGGTAGCATGCTGCGACAGCGTGGACGTGAACCGTATGTGCAGTTGACGGACTTTGAGCGAGGGCGTATAGTGGGCATGCGGGAGGCCGGGTGGACGTACCGCCGAATTGCTCAACACGTGGGGCGTGAGGTCTCCACAGTACATCGATGTTGTGGTTTGTGTAATTAGTGTAGCTATTGTTTATTGCTAGCGCGTAATTATACAGAGAATTTCCTTTGTAGTTGTAGTTTTTCATTGTTGTACAGTAAAACAGTTGTGGCATGCATGTAGATTTGCACTAAGTATTTCGCAGGAGCGCTTGCAATTAACGAGATATTGTTTTCAGTGCTATGTTAATGTGTTTTCTTGTTTTTGCTCTTCAAATTGTGTTTTTCTTATTATCGTGTGAAATACGTGATAATTATGGCGTGTGAAAAACGTAACACTAGGCTCCAAAGTAAATTAAGATATGACAGTGAAGACGAGAGTAGTGTGTTAGCGCCAGCGTGTAATGAATTAACAGATATTCAGAATATTAATTTGGTAACTGTGCATAGGGGAATGGACCAGGCAATAAATAATGGTGTAGACAGTGAAACAATTAGTGAACAGGGAAGCATTGTCGATCGATCGGTCGGCAACAGCTCACCTCAGGAATCCGAAATGACAGGACAAAATTTTGCAAATACCGTAGATTCAGGTTTTGCGTCCTCACCTTTTTCTCAAATAAGTCAAGACACATTCTCTGCTTCTCAAAATGCGAATATTGCCGGTTCAAATGCACTGCCGAGTAGCAGTGAGGAACATGTTTCAGACACCAGTGCATTGTTATTACAGTTAATGCAACAAATAGGACAATGGCTACAAAAGTTAGACACAACGCTTGAACAAAATCAGAAACAAATGGGACAAAATCTTCGAAAGTTAGACACAATGCAACAAAATCATAAACAGTCACAGCAACAAATGGAACAAAATCAGAAGCAAATTAAAGAAACACTTCAACAAACACGTGAAGATTTAACTACTGAGTTACATAAGATCGAATCGAAATCTCAAAAAGTCTGTAATGACGTAAAAACGCAAATTTGTGATCATTTTCAACCTATTTTATCGCGGCATGAAAATGCATTACAGAATCACGAAGCAGCCACAAAAGAACTGCAAACTATTATTCATTAAAATCACGAGAGCTTGCAGGCTAAAATTGACTCAGTTGCATCTACCGATTTGGTTACGCAACTTGCAAAAACTCAGGAAGACTTAAAGAACACAGTAGATACTCTGAAAATTAGTTCAGAAAAACACATGGAGGTTCCTTATCAGAGAAAGTAGTCGAAATTTCGGATCAGCTAAATAATTTATCTACGAAGGTAGATGATACTCTGAATGACACAAGACCGATAGTCTTTAATGACACAGAAGAGTATGAACAAATTAGAAAATTCAAACAAAATCAGAATCAAATCAATACACAGTACAAAAGAGGAATCCGGGAAGTACAAGATCAGTTGGCACAAGTAATACAAGGATTACATATTTCAGAGGAGACTCGCGCTCCAACACGGGAAGAGGGACTTAGAAATACGGAACAGCCACAAATTAATAACACAGGGCACTTCGGAAATTATGAAAGAAATTGGCAAGGTACACCGAATTTTGAGATGGACCCGCCGAAACGACGTAACAATGACCGATATGCGACTCGCCGACATGATGATTTTGACTATAAGCTGTTTATTACTACACGTAAATCCAAAACATTTAAGAATTCCGTCAACGACATTCATCCACAAGCGTGGCTTCATCAATTCTCTCATTCTATTCCTCCCAACTGGTCATTAGAGCACAGATTAGAATTTATGTGGCTATTTAGAGAATAAAGCAGCTGTAAGAATGCGATCGGTTATTCACGATTGTCACAGTGAAGGAGAATTTTATCATGCCTTTCTCTCTGCACATTGGTCTCAAGCAACACAACAACGAGTAAAACATAGCATCATAATGATGAAACATTTCGAACAATCTGAATTTTCCAGTCTTGTGAAATATTTTGAAGACATGTTGCACAAGAATCAGTACCTGTCAAACCCATACAGCCCCTCAGAACTCATCCGCATTTGCTTAATCAAATTACCTGAACATTTACGACATATTATTTTGGCAGGACGTTGCAAAGATAACATTGAAGCTTTTCAGGGACTGTTACAAGAATTGGAAATTGACACTGACAATCGCGGAACGCGAAAACAGGAACACAACAATTACAGGTCACATCCAACGCAATTCCACGATGAAAGAAATAATAACTGGACACGACAAGGCTATTCTCACAACACAAATCGTGACCAAAACAGACACCACCCGTATGACAACCGTTGGCAGAGTAGAAATAATTACAGGGAAAGATCACCTCTCCACAGTAATGACTATCACAGAGACAATCAGAGAAACAGACAATATGGGAACCAAAATAATTATTATCAAGGGAGATAGAATAACTTCAGACGCAACGGTCCACTGCGCAGTTACGACTCTGGAAGAAATTCTCCACCACATGACCGACAAAAAAGAAACTATGCAAACTACCGGCAAAACGATAGGCCTGAATTTCATCAGAACTGGAGGGATTCAAACAGGGCAGGGCCCTCTCGACAAGGTGCATTTGTAGAACTTAGGTCTCCTAATCCTAATAACGACGCGCGCTAACAAAGAAACATAAGCTAACCTTGAGAAAAAATCCGATATTCCTTACCGACGTATACCGCATGATAATTGCGTTCAAGTTGAAACTCTGAGTACTAGGAAGAGTAAAGGATTGCACCACATTTCACATGTAAAGCCGTTTATTGAGAGATAATGTGTTTTTTAACTTAGTCTTTGCCATAAAACTTTTCACTTCACGTAACTAGTATGCTTTGTAAAACTTAGAAACTGTTAACATGCAACTATGTTTTAAAGTTAACTATCCAGTCAAAAACCTACGGAACTTATTTAGACAGTAATTACGAATGCATTTTTGTAGTGAACAGACGACACAGTGTTATTGTGTGTACATTCATCCTTGTTCGTTGCACGATTGCGTAACGACCTTAAGGCTCAAATGTTTAGAACATATACCGGTACTGCTAATGAGATTTTAATGCAACATTTTGGTTTACTTGAAAATACATTCTGGATTTAAAGTACTTTCTGAGAGATACCAGATGACACAGTGGTTAGTTTCTTTGACAGCTACACGATTATATCATGACGCTACTAATGTGTGACACAATTTACTTTGTTGCTTTCGCGGTGTATCTGTTTTATCTCTGAACAGTTTTTCTGAATTCTTTAGTAGTAACTTTTGTGGTATAGCTACAACGAGACAGCCTTTTTCGTAGCACAACAATACATTACAGTATAGTACTTTCTTGATCACGATACTGTACATAATAACTACCGTATCTATACGCATAGCATTTCACTTTTGTTTATTATGAGATAAGTACATTGACTTCCACAGAGCTTTGCTTATGGATGACGATAATTACGACACTTGGCACATTTTTACCGTTAAGTAATGACAGAGATTATTTTACAAGACGGACAGTTTAGCGCTGCAATACACGTATTTGAGTGATTAATTTTGTACTTAAAACATTTATTTTTAAAGATTTTTGAATCACAAAGATACAAAGAAATTATTTTTAAAGATTTTTGAATCACAAAGATACAAAGAAAGTTTTCAGTGACACATTTCATTCGATTGCTGTAATCTGTAACACCTGAGGGTATAATTACATTAATCCTCAGGGTGTACTTTGTGTGCTAAGCGTGTAGCGAGCGCAAGGAGCCCTAGCTAATATCGTATTTGCTTATACAACTTTACACATCGGTACCATATTTCTCTAACACAGAATTATACAGCTATCTGATTATTTAACAGAAAAACAAACAGTTTTTTACTACGTCAGTGACACATGTTTACACAATTTCACAGTTGGATAGTTTCATTCTTATGAAATTGTATTTTGTCTGTACTTTGTGAACTGTTCATATTTTTTCGGAACCATTGTGATACTATGAGAGCTTTGAATGATGTATTTGGTATGGGATCATGATTTTTAAAGTACGTTTGAGGTAGATGACACTATTGAAATAAGCAGAGAATTTTTTTTAAGGTTTTGAAATTATTGCAGAAAGCTACGACGTTTTTGAGATTTGGCTGAGGTTTTATGATGTTATTATTACAATGACAACATGTATTATGCTGTTGAGGTATGTTTATGATTAATAAGCTGATGCTACCGTATATGAGGAATCTGATTACGTGTTTATATGTATATGAATAATGAATAGAAGTTCGGGACTCTGGTTTGTGAAAAAGGATGTTGGAAACCAAGAATCGTACTTTAATAGTTATGAAATGTGTGTATATGCGTGAATATATCACAATGCTAGTGAAAATTTTTTGGACACTGTTATATTTATAGGATGTTGTTTCTACCCATTCGTAACGCAAATTCTCAACCTGTGAATTTTTTTTATATGAGACTGTCACTGCTGTCGTAAATATTTCGGTAGGAAAGCTAAGTGACCTTGACGTAATGCGCTGTAGGCGCCAAGCTATTCGACAGTTACCTGGAAAAAAAGCCATTCCTTTCAGAGGCATAACAAAAAAAAGGACAGGCTATTAACCTCGCTATTAACATTTCTTTGTAGAAAGCATTTCACATAAGACACGCTCATACTTGAAACATATGATTACAGCTTTGAGCCTCTACTTTCTGATATTTACTGAAATGCCTAACGAAATGATGAGAAATATTTTATGTCTATACATCTGATTATGACTACTGTCTTTCTAGTTGAGAGATTTTTTTACTGCCTTATGAAATGCCATATGGCTAGTGAATGACGTTGCACGCCTTGCTTTATTTATTTATTTGCTCATTTTGTTTAATATCTAGTTTCTAGTTGCACTGCAGCATTGGTTAAAATAAAATTTAATAGATGTACTAATATCACTATTTTCTGTCTACAGACCAGTAAAGAATAATTTTATGATGTACTTTCTTAGAAAAGAGAGCACAAATAGCCATTTCCCTTCACAGGAATTGCATAAATAATTTTTAACGATTTGCTAACTTGTCTGCTAAAGTAAGTTATTGTGATGCATCACCCTAGTGTTAAGATGTGACATAGGTATTAGACATGGCCATCTTTACTGTAATATTTTTTCTGCTTGAGCTTTGTCATGTTTAGGTATAAGTTATAGCATTTGCTGCTGCTGTTTGCCAGGCATAGTGCTACTGAATTTTACTTTGTATTACTCAGTTAAGCCAGTTTCACTACTGATTTATATTTCTTGTTGCTCCACATTGGCTCATATTGGTTGTAATGTTGCATTTGCTCTGCTAATTTAGATTTACTGCTGCTAGCTTTGCCAATTTGCATTTTTTTGGTCATTGCTGTTTGTGTTAATTTGTTATGTGTTGCTACACTGCCTCGTCCCTTAGTATATATATATATATATATATATATATATATATATATATATATATATATATATATATCTGAGCTCAATAGACTTAAGTTAGCTTAAGAGGGGGTAGACTATATAAGAAACTAACTATGAAGAATAGGGAAAGAATGCATTGAGAAGTTATATGAAAAAGATCTGGGCAAAAATAAGTATTGTACAATGAGAAGTATTTATTTTGAAAGAGGATATGAACAAAAGAGTAGGGTTTAAGGACAACAGGCTTAGATAGGATTTTTTTTTTTTACTGTTCTATGGAATGAAGTTTTGGGTTGGACTGCAGTACCAGACGGCTCACTGAAAACAAACCCTGTCCTTTCCTTTTTGTGTTATTCCGCTATGTGTTTGTGTACCCTTGTGTATTTGTGTTTTTCCTGTCTTTATGTGTTTAGATAATAAGATTTATGTTGTAGAATTTTTCTAATACTAAGCTAGATTCACTATGATGAGGAATACTGTTATCCTCAAATATAATTTGCATTAATATGTTATTTACTTTGTAAAGAGGTTTAAACATTATTTTCGAACGCTATTCCGATCTTTTATGCATTTACTTATGTCATAATTCCTGTAACACTGATGTATATGTTTATTTCTATTCTATTGTAAAGCCTGTATTACTACAAATGTTATCTGTATTATTATGTTTTTAATGATGTTTTGTGTACCTTTGTAATTGTATTCTCATTTTGTAAAATTGTAATTGACACCAGTTCATCAAATTAAGTAACTTGTAAGCATTCATTTCAGTGCACACATTTCTGTTGGTCATAGTATATGCACAAAATGTGAGAAGTTGGGACTGTTATTGTTTGCACGTGTGTTAATAATTCAGCAAGGGACTGGTTAACAGCATTGATGGTTCTAAGGACAATTCCTAAAACTTTGTGAGTGCACAAGTGGTGGTTTATGAACGTGCTATATTGTCTGCAAGACTCTTTAATGGTGACTGTGTACCCGCACAGTCGCAACAGATGGCTGCTGGCCATCTGTACAAGGACGACAGTGGGTCTACACCTTTGATGACCCACCAATACCATTATTTCTACGACGACTACAGTGGGTCTGCACCTTTGATGACCCACCAGTACCATACTCTCTACCAGGACTACAGTGGGTCTGCTCTGTGATGACCTACCTACCAACATTCTTCAACTTCGACTGACTCTGCTGTGAGTTTGCTCCGTTGTGGCCCATTACCTGTCTGCATGTCAAGAGTTAGCACTGTCTTTCTGTTGGAAGGACTACAATACTTCTTCAAGACTGCATGGAAATCCACTACTTGTGTGTGCATTTTCTATTACTGCTCAGACTTTGAGAAAAATACTGCAATTTTACTGTGATGAACCATCAGGACTGTCTTTATGGACTGTGAGAAAATCTTTGCTTTTGACCAACAGTATATCAATAAGTGTGTGCATTTGATATATTTGTTAGCGTTAATACCAAAAAATTTTAACAAATGTTTATTGTCCAGTGCCCAAAACAATTTGTAAAATTTTTTGTGGGGAGCATGGGGGCTATGTATGTAGGTTGTTTAAGTTTTTATGTTGGTAACGCCACGTAGCGCTCTGTATGGAAATCACTGACTGTGCTGTGTGCAGTCTGTTGGAATATACGCTATTGTAGTGTTGGGCAGTTGGATGGGAACGGCGCGTAGCGTTGCGCAGTTGGAGGTGAGCCACCAGCAGTGGTGGATGTGGGGAGGGAGATGGCGGAGTTTTGAGAGCGGATGATCTGGACGTGTGTCCATCAGAGAGAATAAATTTGTAAGACTGGACGTCATGAACTGTTAAATATATATTACGACTTTTGTACACTATTAAGGTAAATACATTGTTTGTTCTCTATCAAAAAAATGGTTCAAATGGCTATGAGCACTATGCGACCTAACTTCTGAGGTCATCAGTCGCCTAGAACTCAGAACTAAATAAACCTAACTAACTTAAGGACATCACACACGTCCATGCCCGATGCAGGATTCGAACCTGCGACCGTAGCGGTCGCTCGGCTCCAAACTGTAGTACCCAGAACCGCACGGCCACTCCGGCCGGCGTTCTCTATCAAAATCTTTCTTTTGCTAACTATGCCTATCAGTAGTTAGTGCCTTCAGTAGTTAGAATCTTTTATTTAGCTGGCAGTAGTGGCGCTCGCTGTATTGCAGTAGTTCGAGTAACGAAGATTTTTGTGAGGTAAGTGATTCATGAAAGGTAAAGGGCATTGTTAGTCAGGGTCATTCTTTTGTAGGGATTTTTGAAAGTCAGATTGCGTTGCGCTAAAAATATTGTGTGACAGTTTAGTGTTGATCAGAATAAGTAAAGAGAGTAATGTCTGAGTACGTTCAGTTTTGCTCAGCTGTTTGAAATGAAATACGTAGAGGTTTATCAGCACAGTAATTCATTAATTTATCTAAGGGGACATTTCAACTGAAGCGCCTAGAACCGCTCGGCAACTCCGGTCGGCCCCCAATTCTACGAGGCATGTTTTTTAAGTAAGTGCCGTTTTGAAATTTAAAAAAGACATGCTAAGATATCTGAATAATTTTATTTTTCATGAAAGCCTGTACCTTAATCTACTTTTCTACATAATTTCCGTCAATATTGAGGCACTTGTCATAACGTTGTACCTGTTTTTGAATACCCTCCTCATAGAAGTCTGCCGCCTGACTTGTTAACCACAGCATCACCACTGTTTTGATTTCGTCATCGTCTTGAAGACGCTGGCCGCCCAGGTGTTTCTTCAAGTGCAGGAACAGATGGTAGTCACTGGGCGCAAGATCGGGGCTGTACGGAGGATGATCTAGAGTTTCCCATCGGAAAGATGAGATGAGATCTTTGGCCTGATTCGAAACATGCGGACGGGCATTGTCTCGCAGCAAAACGATGCCCTTGCTCAACTTCCATGCACTGTTGCTTTGATTCTGGTGTGACGTAGGCCACCCATGTTTCATCGCCCGTTACAATTTGGCTTAAGAAATCATCACCGTCGTTGTGGTACCGCTCAGGGAAAGTCAATGCACTGTCTAAAGTTTGGTTTTGTGCACATCTGTCAACATTTTCGGTACCCAACGTGCGCAAAATTTTCGGTAATTCAAGTGCTCGGTCACAATGCCATACAAAACACTACGAGAAACATTACGAAAGTCATCCCGCAAGGAGGAAATCATAAAGCGTCTGTTTTCTCTCACTTTATTGTCCACTTCCTGCACCAAACTTTTATTAACGACCGAAGGATGCCCATTCTGTTGTTCATCGTGAACATTTGTGCGACCATCTTTAAATGTTCTCACCCACTTTCTTACCATTCCATCACCCATAATGTTTTCTCCGTAAACTGCGCAGATCTCACGATGAATATCGATCGCTTTTTGGCCTTTAGCACTATGAAATCTTATAACAGCCCGTACTTCACAGTCGGCGGGAGTCACGGTTATCGGAGGCATCTTAAACTCTCAGTATACAACGTAAACAAAGAAGAATCAGACTGTAATGGCGTCAGTGCGTAGATTAAGGTACAGGCTTTCATGTAAAAGTAAAATTATTGAGATATCTTAGCATGTCTTTTTTTAATTTCAAAAGGGTACTTACTTAAAAAACACGCCTCGTATTCAGTACCTCCTCATTAGTTATGTGATCTACCCATCTAATCTTCAACATTGTTCTGTATCACTACATTCCAAAAGATTCTATTCTCCGGTACAGTTAACTACATTTAAGCTGCTATAAAAAAGCTACTGTTCATTTATTCTGTGGGACTCATAGTTTACGAGTAGGGAGCGAGAGAATACGAAAACCTCGAGCGTGGTTTTTGAAGGCCAGATATAACATTCCGGGTTGCATAGAACGACAGCGGTAGGGGCAGGTGAAACACCGTGTGTAATCACAGCAAAGTTATAAATTACAGGGCATGGAAGCAGAATGGCGTACGCAGACAACTAGAAGTCGAAATTTCGAAAGCGGATTGAAACTTAATAAGAACAGCGAACGGGATCGACGAAAGGAAGTACATCTGAGCCGAGAACGGTGTAGCTGGACCGAGGATCGAGTGACCAAAGGGATAAGAACGAGACCGACTGACCGAGTCCGCCCTAACGAAACCGAGACGGGAAAGAGAGCGTCGTGACGGGAACAGTGGACGGCCGTTCCTCGGAAGTCGTTGCCTCGGAGCCGTTCTCCGGCGCGCACGCGCTGCAGATGCAGCGGCCGGCGAGCGTTGGCCGCCCGCCCTTGGCTCCTCGGCGCTCGCGGGAACGCCGGCCGCATGTGGGTCGCGCGGCGGCCTTGGCGCGGCGGGCGGTCAGCGACGCGCCGACCTTGACACAGCGACCCGGCCGCCGCCGCCACAGCCCGCCTTACGTAAATGTTATTCAACCCGCGTCGCGGCGCAAACAACGCCCCGCGTCATCAGCCTCCCTTGCAGGATTTCTGCAGCGTGCGCAGGAAAAAACAATTCGCCGAAGCGAGTGACCGGGCTGCTCTTTCCGCGGAGGTCTCCGAGGAGCAAACAAGTGTCCGAGGCCCTCTCCCTGCGACGCAGAATAACAGTGGCTAACGTGTCAACACAGCAGAAAAGGACGAATAGGGCTGACAACAGAGATATAATTCGGCGAACGCAGTAGTTACGTAACAATGCTCTTATCCTCCCATTTCCTACGCCAACGACCGCCAGTTGGATTTCATGAGGTTAAATAATATGACCGTTGCTTAGATTTGACAGCTACCTTTCCGAAGCCAAACATTTCGCCACAAAAACAGAAAGTGATTCTAGTTTGTAAATAATCGATTTAGAAATTAGCGGCTTCTTGTAGGTGGGAGAGTCAAATCATCCATGAGAATATTAGGTACAGTATCTGCGTTAATTCGTACCGTTTTTGTTTAGCATTTTGGTGTTTGTGTTGCTGTTGGTTCATTTATTGACTGGTCAGTGTTGTAGTTCACTGTTGCTAATTGAGTTTACATGTTGTCACTATGTAATTTGGATGTAGTAAGTCGAGCAGTGCACGCTAGAGAATGGAGTGCAAAGTGGCGAAATCGGAACATTTCCGAGATATTCTTCTGTTTGATTTTATTAGAGGGGGGACATCGGCGGACGCAGCCAGATAAATTTGCGCTACGAATGGGGATTATGTGATTGGACAGAGTACGGCAAAAAATGGTGTTCTCGTTTTCAGGAGGATCGTGTTGACATTTGTGACTCTCCGCATTCAGGAAGACCTTCGAGATTTTATGAAAATCGTCTGAACGCGTTGACCCACAATGATCCACGTTAGCATACTGGAGAACTGACAGGTGTGATGGCTGCGATCGTTTCACCATTGTACAACATCTTCATGCAATGGGAGAGGTTCAAGAATCGGGTGTAAGGGAACCGCATGCTCAAAGCTAAAAATCACAAAAATCAGCGGTTGGCCATAGTTACATCTGTGCTTGTTCGTCATCGGTTGGCTCGTCAACAACACCGACCATTCCCAACCTGTATCGTTAGCGGTGTCGAGAAACGGTGTCTTCATGCTAACATAATTAAAATAAAGGAATGGTTGAGACCAAACAAAGCACCAGCTCCCAGTACAAAGACCTACACGCACCCACAAAAGATAATTTATGCGTCTGGTGGAACAGCTTCTGTGTGGTGTACTACGAATTGCTTCACTGACGTGTAACCATCACTGATGAAATTTGTTGTAAACAAGTGCGGCGTCTTGCAGACGCAACCTAAGAAAAACGTCCAGGTAGCCTGCCTGTAGTGATGGACCTCCACGATAAGGCCTCTTGCGTTCTGCTAGACCGACAAAAAGCACTATACAGGAGTTGAGTTGGGAAGTCATTCAGCATCCACCTTATTCACTTCATCTTGTACCTCAGATTTTCACCTTTTCCCCTCTATATCGAACGATCTTAACGGAACTTCCTTTCCGGAAGAAAATGCGCTCCGAAGATGGCTCGACGAGTTACTCGCCTCAAAACCACGTGATTTCTACTCATACATTCGCGGAATCGAAAAGTTACCGGTAGCACTGGCAGACTGTTGTAAACAGCAAAGGAAATATACTATTCATGACTAAAGTCTCTGTTATGTGTATCTGGTGTGTTTATTAAACTTACCGAGAAACGCGACGAACTTATCCACCAACCAGTATTTTACCCCAGAACACTAACAGGGGGAATATGTTACATTGTCACTGAACCATCTTAAATTTTACTACTCCATATTTATTCAAAGGAAGCCATAATTTATAGTGTATGTACTAGTTAATTACAATTATAAGGTCTCCAATGATATGTCACATCCAAAATAAGTACAAAATGTCCTGTTTTACACCCTATATTGGCAATACCAGATTGGAACCGTGTATAGATACCAACTGCACTCATAAATTTTACAAGTGTTTAGTAATCTTGAAAGTTTGTAACTCTAATTTGCTTTGCTGAATAGCGTAAGATTGTGACTTGAATTTGGTATGCTGAGATCGGGTGCTAATTAGACCATGAAAGCGGTTACAAGCAGTTGAGCTGCCTGGGGAGAAGTTAACCGTGCGTTTACTGGGCCACTGTTTCAGCAGGTAACTAGTCTAAGTTTACCATATTACCAATCAGACTATCATTGATTATAATTTTTAACAGTCATACAACAACCGGTAATATATCTATATATAAAAAGGAGAATTTAAATAAAAAGAAAGAAATCAGTTTATATTTGCAAATTTATTTTAAAGATTGTTCATTGAAATTTCAGCATATTATACGTGAGTTATAACTGAGCTGGTGCCTTATTTACGATTGTGAGACTGTGAGATTGGAATATTACGGAACACATAAAATATGGAGCCAAGATTGGGAGACTGGATACAACACTGCATTCATAAAACAACACACAAAGAACATTGAAACACATGCAACAGAAAGTTAACCACAACCAATAGATTCAAATTTTCAGTTAAAGAAATTGCTTTCGTAGCACAATCCTGTCCGTCTTGTAACTACCCTTCACGTGGTCAACTTGGTTTACAGAAAGCGTATAACTCCACAATAATTTAGATAATAAAAATAAATTAGATCAAAAAGCAAATTACAAAACAAAAACCTCGAACTGGTTACTAACGTCTTTCTATTAACCTGATGGGTCAAACAGTTATATAAGCACGTGGTACTGGTCTCACAAAGTACACGCCACGTGGGTTGAACATAAAGAAAAGTTGGTATATTCAAAATCTTTTCAAGACGATACGTTATAATCACACAAGCATTTGCATTTAAGATTGATCTTACTTAGAGTTACTGACCAACACGTGGTTCCACTTTACTCACAAAGTAGTAACAAAGCAACTACCGCAAATTAATCTGAACTGGTCACGAGAATTACACTCCGCTGCAATTAAAGATAACCTTAGCTATTTTAAAGCTAACCCGAAATAAAATGATTAAATTCTCAGTTAACCTGAACTTAACAAATCCATTGTCCTATGGACTTAACAGACACGCGCTTGGCCGGAGATCTTACCACTTCAGACGCTCGCTACCGCCAGACTGCTACTGCTGGACTCCAACTGCCGACTGCTCGGCTGCAACTCTCCAACTTCCAGACTCCCACTGAACTACCCAGCGTGCTCCCGAGAGTCGCTCACAAAGACCAACGGAAGGCGCCAGAGGGGCAGCTTCCTATACCAACATGACAGGGGACGGACCGGACCATACTAAGAATGGAAACCTCTCTGCTTTTAGGAACCGTAGCTACCTGTTTCAACGTTGGTCCTACTGTTCTCTAGCAGACAGCCTTGTCTGCTACCCTCAAGCATGCAGCTACAAACACATTTGATCATTCATCCTCTCACACAGAAGGGAAGGGGGATGACAGTATCTTATCATACACAGTATATAAAAGAAAGCGGATGTAGGTTCCGTATGAGACTGTGTGACATGAATTACATATAAGAATTACATATAAACTGTGCTTTAAAGTGTAGTAGTGTGAGAGATCGTTCTTGTTTACGTGTAAAAGTAACACGTTCCACTACTCAGTCTCCTCCCAGATAGTCAGAAACGCCACAGTAAATTTAGAAGAGGAATTTATTCCATAAAAGACAACAAATTTGAGAAATTAAACATGAAAGGAATCCACAGAGACCTTTCATAACCCCAACGCTCCGGGAAAAGACTGTGCAGGGAATTTTCTGGCCATGCTAGGACATTCCCAAGCAGGCTTCTCACACCCTACTTAAACCAAAAGTGTAAAGAAAAAAGGCAAAAGGTCACCAGCTACTTGCTAAAACACAATAATTTCAAACATCTTTACAATCTACCAATTTCAAAGAGAGAAAAAAAAAAACACACAATCTGTGACACCTATTTAAAAGATCATGTAGACCTAAATCGGTCAGCAAGTAAAAACAATGGTTCCTGTGTCATTAATATGAAAACAATTTCTGGTTGTTACCCTTATTGAGTTCACCAGTATTTGCTCATTGCAAGAGCCAACTGATCACAGGCAAATTTATGACTGTTTATTAACAGGCAAAATTTATGAAAATAGCAAAGGTGCCACAGCAATTAAAAAAAGAACATCAAATAACATCAGTATCATAAAGTAGAACATTACAATGCACAATTCGCAAAAGCAAAAAAATCGACAAAAAAAACATGTTTTACTAAGTGGTTATCGCAAAAAAATTTCTATACCTTATAAAACTAATAATCTGTAGGATTAACCTAACTATGTGGCACTAATTTAATCACTCTACAATATTTCAGTTAGTTAGCAAACAATGAGCACTGTGTCATTATACTGAAAGTACAATAATTGTGTGATTGTTACCCTTAAGGGGTTCCTCACAATAAATATGCCCCATGCAAAGGCTAATCGATCACAGTCCAATGAGAATGAATAGCTATCTGACTCATAAAGGAAGCAGTGCCACAGCAATGAATTTTCGAAACAAAATATCACAGATCTAATACCTAACACAAGAACAAACATTGATCAATAAAACAGTACAATAGTCAACATCTAAAACAAAACACCAATAAATAAAACACCTGCAAAATACAAGAGTCAAAGTTTCAAAACAAAACAAAAATATAGATCACCTGCAAAATACAAAAGTCAGAGTTTAATAAACATCAATAAATCGAGTCCCTGCAAAACACACGAGTCAAAGTTTCTGTGACAGAAACACACGTATATGCATTGAACTAAGAACCGTATAATCACTGTTCACTTATACACTCACTAGTTCCACTGTTCCGTGGCACAATATAAGGGGAGGGGGAGGGGGTTCGTCGCCGCAGCTGTCAGTAGGGATTTTTGTCCATCTGTTGCGTGCGATCCCGCCGTCTCTGCCCTCTCATGAAGTTTCTCTTGTGTCACGAACATCTCGATTTTGTTCCATGTTTGTATTGTCAAATTCGTGCAGTATCCTCGATTGACATGCCAGGTTGATATTCCTGGGCAAGGATGACACTTCAATGGCTCTTCTTCGTGTCACCCTTAGCGACCAGAGAACATCTAACCATGAATTACTGTCGCTTGACGGTAGGCATCCGTCAGGAAATGTCGATAGGCGTCGTTGACGTCTGCAAGTTTCTTTGGACAGTACCTGTCAAGAGGCTCCACGCCCTTTGTGTTGTTACACCGCAGCCGTCTCGTCACGGTCGCGTGCGTGAGGTGCGTTGCCAGGAGATGGATTTCCGCGCGGTGGACCGCTCGCCCATCTCAGGTCATTCCCTTAAGCTAGGGTCGCGCAGGCGGCCGCCCATTAGCTGCAGGTATACGGGAAAGTGTTTGCGGCGTAGGGTCTTTTGTTGTCGGCCGCGCTCCCGAAGTGGCCTGGCTGACAGCGTGTCCCGCTGGGAAACCCGCCAGTTTACAACTAGCTGGCTGCTCCCGCTGTCTCTTAAGAGTTTTGCCGGTTCGCTTTCACGTTCTCAACTGCATTCACAGAAATTTTTCATCATCCTTATGTGATTACACAATGTCATACATAATATCACTTAGTATTGTCTTTCACAATTTTTAAGAACAAAGTTAGATGAATCGACAATATAAAATTAAAAGTTAAATGACTTGACAATATAAAAAATAAAAGTGAAATGACTTTACAATGTAAAAATAAAAATTAAATGAACTGACAATACAATATTTAAATCCACATCACTAATGTGGTTCACTTGTGTTTTAATAAATCAAATGCCACTTATTAATTCACTAAAATGAATAGGGTTATGCCTTGCGCAAGTATAGGTCAGTAGAGCATAGGGTTCACATGTTATTTACACACACACATGCACACCTGTTGTCTATTCTACAAACTAACTACCCATAAACATGCATTACTCAAAATTCTACTTCTATCCACTACTAATTAATCCAACAAGCTACTTCAATGCTACTTCCAACACCGTGTATACACCACTACAGCAATGTTCTAATTTGTCCTCTTCTTTACGCTCGCTGCCTACGTCTTGTCACATGATAAATGGAGAACTTTCCTTAAACATACACAGTAAAAAGAACAATGGTTATTTACACGCAAAAACATTTATACCAGTTCACACACCTGAAAAGAGACTCGCAATTATACATTTATCATACTCATATATTCACACATAAAACAGTAAGAAAATTTCACCTAAAATTACGTTATTACAAGAATTAATCACACAGATGGCTCTGAGAAGGTTAAATTATTTGCATTATACAGGTTATATTACATTCTCTTACCCATTTTGCTTCGATTTCGTTCCTTCTTTACGTTACCTTTCGCCTTCAAATCAGTTATTTGTCCTGTGGTGGTTATTCTGGATTCATTTCTCATGAATGGCAAAATTGTGGTCACCTCTATTCTGTAAAACAGTATCATCTTAACATATTGAACTTACAACAGACACAAAAGATCCGAATCCTCCTGTAGTTTAAATGACAAATATTTTGCTTCATCCTTATTACGTTAAACCAAGCTTTCCTTCGTTCCCATAATCAAAATTATTTAATCATCCTCTACCTTCAAGAGGGAAACTTCCTCAGTACAAACCATATAAGCTGCAGTGCATCCCGCACCAGCGAAAACAGTAGGCTGTAATGCTCACAGCATCAGCAAAACACAAAACACATAAACGTCGCTTTTCTGGGACAAGTATTCACGCAGAATAATTTTTCGGGCTTTGGCTCAACATCAATCAAGACTACAAAAAGGATCCATATTTCCGTTCCATTCTCCATTTGCTGAAAAAACCGCTCGTATGACTACCACAATAATATTTCAGGGCCACGTAAATTACACAAACCACAATTCTTCTTTCACCTTGAAGGGAATCAATATACTTACGAGATCCACAGACATCACTTTACGTACTCAGCTATAAAGAACAAAAAAAACATATATTATCAATATTAACATATCATCGCATATTGGGAAGCCAATGGTTAAACAATCGTATTATCGCATCCTGTTTTCACGATTCCAGATTTACTCATTCCTTTCTCAGAGTTCTCCTATCTTAAAATATTCATACAGCACGCATACTATAGTAAGAGATCCTCATTTATACTGACAGATATAGAATAGTAATAGATAGATAGTAGCACGGAAAGCAGAAAATCGGAAACAAGGCTACTAACAGCTGGGGACCTGGGTTTGCCAGACCCATAATACCCACAGATCGGATATTCCCCTGAGTTTTTGCACTAATTCAGCAACGATCGTGCTTCTCTCAGGAGCGACTCCTTTTCAATTTACTCACACAAAAAAAAGCATTTTACTCGTTCACAAGGAAACCTTTTATCTTTACGTTTGAGTCAAACTAAATCCTAATTGCACAAGGAAAGAAAACGAATTAAAACATCACTTCAATCAATCACATAGAAATATCTGTATCATTATTTTTACTAACATATTATTCAAAATTCATACGCCACAAATTTAAACTAATCAATTCATTCTCCTCTCTATAAATCCTATGTACTCATTTGCCATGTCGCTCATTTGTTCCGATTGGCGCCTTCTGGGCTGATCATTTGTCATTGCCGGTTTCGTTCATTCCCATTTGTTGGATTATGTCTGGGGTTGGCCAGCCGAATTTCCACATCATGAGGTGCTCCGCCTACAATTCTACTCCCACCGTGTTCATCGTAGTAACGATGCTGGTTGCCGTACCTGTTGCGTTCACGATCTTGACCCCATCCTCTATCATTTCTGTTGCTCCATCTGTGTTCGCGACTGTTTCCCCAGTTTCTATACGGCCTGTCTCGATTATTGTTTCGTTCGCGTCGCGACGACCAGTCACGCCGTTGATTAGCAATACGGCCACGACTGCGATCGCGCTGCTGAGCCCCGTAATAACTTTGTGTCTGATTAGGCGGACATTCTGCTGTATTGTATTCCATCTCTTGGAGAAGCGTTTTAAACGTTTCCACGTCCTCTTTGCATCGTCCCGCAAGAATGACGTGCCGCAAGTGCATCGGCAATTTGGTGATGCATATCCTAATTAGTTCCGCAGGTCCGTATGGGTCGTATAAAAATTGATTTGCCTGCAGCATGTGGTCGAATAGGCGTGCAGGGCTGCCGAAACCAGACTGGTTCAAATTTGGCAGCATAATTATGCCATGTTTGACCCTATCTTGTGCCGCTTCCGACCAATAGGCGGAGAGAAAGGCTTGTCGAAACTCCCGAGTGGAGTTGCAGTGACGCGCTGCCGACCTCATGCGACTCGCCGGTTCGCCTTCCAAATAGCCACACATATACTCTATCTTATGTGAACTTGCCCAGTCGGGAGGAAGACAGAACTCAAATTGCTCGAGCCATGCTCGTGGATGTATGCCTTTTTGAGAATTTCGGAATATCTCAAATTTTCTTACCGTAAGGAAATGTTTGAAATCAAATCCCCGCATTTCCTCCTGGCGAGGCCCTTGAATGTTTCTATTTGTCTCATGTCTGCCCCTTAAATTACATTCTTCCCTGTCGTCAAAATCTCCCTCGTGGCCGGAGTCCCTCTCTGCACTGTTCGTACGGCTATTTTTATTGCTATTGGCGAGTTCGGAATCACACGCCATGCGGTTTTCCAGATGCGCCACGCGTTCTTGTAAATCGCCTGTTACAGCTTTGTGCTGTCTGTTCACTTCAAACTGTCCCTTCTGGAATTTAAGAAGCGAACGCACTTCTTCGGTCTCTGCGGCCGCTACCTGTGTGATATTGTTCTCGCTTTCCGTCAGCTTCATCGTGCCTACAATGTCCGCTAATGCCGCGATCTTCTCATCTATTTGTCTCTTGTCCTCCGCCCCAGTCTGCTTCAATTGTTCGACCTGCAGTTCCAACGCGTGGATCGCTAAACTGTTGTCCGCTATTGTGTTGCTAACGGCCGTGGGACAATGCGTTTCAGCCTTCTGGACCCTCGACAGTACCTGCTGGCGATCTCTTTGGCATTGTTCTCTCAGCTCTTGGAAATTCCTAAGTATCCGTTCTTCGCTTTCTTTAGATTCGGCCTCGCCACTGCGCTTGCTCTGTTCTAGGGCTTGCAGACGGTCATCGATTTGTTCAAATGTACGGCCTAATTCTTTCATAATGTCACTTTTTATTTCACTTGCCAGATTGTTTATTCTTTGTGAGATATCGTCGGACACTCTCTGCATCGACTTGTCGACTTTATTTGTCTGCTGGATTAGTTTTTCGTCTATTTGTTCGCCTAGCTCTCGGATCGATTTCTCAGATTTTTGCGTCATTTGTTCGCCTAGCTCGCGGATCGATTTTTCGGATAATTTTTGTTCTCGGAACAATTTTTCTGATAATTCTTTTTGTTCTCGGAACGATTTTTCTGATGCTTCTTTTTGTTCTCGGAACGATTCTTTATTTTGTTGTAATAAGGCTTTCACGAGTTCTGCCAAATCAATTTGGTTAGTTGGAGGCACATTAATTTGTGGCTCTGATGTGAGGCCGTTCGTGCTGTTTTGCATTTCGTCTGAAGTATTCCCCATTGCATTTTCGGAACCGCCCGACGCGTTAATATTGGAAATCAAATTATCCCCTTGGTCCATGTTGCTTAAGTTGTCGGACCGCTTACTTTTAGCTTGGTTACGTGTCAGCATTAGTGCAATTCACACCCAGTACGCAACACACTAATCACAATAAATGTGTCCCCCAAAAATTACGACAGTCACACGAAAGATACTCAACCTAGTACGCACTTTTTCACACGCAAAACAAATTTTTATCTTAGATCGAAACAGTGGAATTTACAAGCGAGAGAAAAAAAAACACACACACACATATAAAACACACAAATATAGAAAACAAAACAAGACAAACAACGCAACGCCGATCAACAACGCCGTGAATCTTTTGAACGTCTGCTCGGAAACAACGCAAAAGTTGTTTGAGCGCTGTAGGGAAAAAAATTAAGATTATTCAACGCTTGCAATCTAACGTCTCAGAGATTCCAGAGTCTAGCGGAATCACAGAACAGGGTCGCCATGTGAAAGATTGTAACTCTAATTTGCTTTGCTGAATAGCGTAAGATTGTGACTTGAATTTGGTATGCTGAGATCGGGTGCTAATTAGACCATGAAAGCGGTTACAAGCAGTTGAGCTGCCTGGGGAGAAGTTAACCGTGCGTTTACTGGGCCACTGTTTCAGCAGGTAACTAGTCTAAGTTTACCATATTACCAATCAGACTATCATTGATTATAATTTTTAACAGTCATACAACAACCGGTAATATATCTATATATAAAAAGGAGAATTTAAATAAAAAGAAAGAAATCAGTTTATATTTGCAAATTTATTTTAAAGATTGTTCATTGAAATTTCAGCATATTATACGTGAGTTATAACTGAGCTGGTGCCTTATTTACGATTGTGAGACTGTGAGATTGGAATATTACGGAACACATAAAATATGGAGCCAAGATTGGGAGACTGGATACAACACTGCATTCATAAAACAACACACAAAGAACATTGAAACACATGCAACAGAAAGTTAACCACAACCAATAGATTCAAATTTTCAGTTAAAGAAATTGCTTTCGTAGCACAATCCTGTCCGTCTTGTAACTACCCTTCACGTGGTCAACTTGGTTTACAGAAAGCGTATAACTCCACAATAATTTAGATAATAAAAATAAATTAGATCAAAAAGCAAATTACAAAACAAAAACCTCGAACTGGTTACTAACGTCTTTCTATTAACCTGATGGGTCAAACAGTTATATAAGCACGTGGTACTGGTCTCACAAAGTACACGCCACGTGGGTTGAACATAAAGAAAAGTTGGTATATTCAAAATCTTTTCAAGACGATACGTTATAATCACACAAGCATTTGCATTTAAGATTGATCTTACTTAGAGTTACTGACCAACACGTGGTTCCACTTTACTCACAAAGTAGTAACAAAGCAACTACCGCAAATTAATCTGAACTGGTCACGAGAATTACACTCCGCTGCAATTAAAGATAACCTTAGCTATTTTAAAGCTAACCCGAAATAAAATGATTAAATTCTCAGTTAACCTGAACTTAACAAATCCATTGTCCTATGGACTTAACAGACACGCGCTTGGCCGGAGATCTTACCACTTCAGACGCTCGCTACCGCCAGACTGCTACTGCTGGACTCCAACTGCCGACTGCTCGGCTGCAACTCTCCAACTTCCAGACTCCCACTGAACTACCCAGCGTGCTCCCGAGAGTCGCTCACAAAGACCAACGGAAGGCGCCAGAGGGGCAGCTTCCTATACCAACATGACAGGGGACGGACCGGACCATACTAAGAATGGAAACCTCTCTGCTTTTAGGAACCGTAGCTACCTGTTTCAACGTTGGTCCTACTGTTCTCTAGCAGACAGCCTTGTCTGCTACCCTCAAGCATGCAGCTACAAACACATTTGATCATTCATCCTCTCACACAGAAGGGAAGGGGGATGACAGTATCTTATCATACACAGTATATAAAAGAAAGCGGATGTAGGTTCCGTATGAGACTGTGTGACATGAATTACATATAAGAATTACATATAAACTGTGCTTTAAAGTGTAGTAGTGTGAGAGATCGTTCTTGTTTACGTGTAAAAGTAACACGTTCCACTACTCAGTCTCCTCCCAGATAGTCAGAAACGCCACAGTAAATTTAGAAGAGGAATTTATTCCATAAAAGACAACAAATTTGAGAAATTAAACATGAAAGGAATCCACAGAGACCTTTCAATCTAGCGTTAATAAGGCTCATTAAAACAGTTAAGAAAGGCCGAAGACTAAATTTGTTCTGAAGTATATATGTAATGGCGAAGAGAACTAAATAACATTTGAAAATGAAAATGAGTAATCCACTTTCAATGTGTTGTTTAAAAAGTGTGAGTTACTCTGATTTTCCAGCGTTAAAAATATATTAAGGAAACTGGAAGATCAACGCTCCAGGTTCAATACAACATATGAACTCGTGAGGAACTTGAGACGAAACTACCCTGAAAAAACTACATTGGTAATTTCGGTTATTCTCACAGTTGAGTTCATTCTATCAAGTAGCCAAAAGACATCACGGTTCTTATAGTTTGTAATATAAGGAGTTCTCCTCCTAATGTCCTGTGAGATGGTCTTTTGTTTCAAACTAAAGAAAATGGAAAAGAAAGATTAATATTTAACGTTTAGTCAACGACATGTTCAGAGCACAGTCTCAGATTAGACGTGGCTGGGAAAGGTAATCGGTCGTATCCTTTTCAGAGCAACATCCCGGTATTCATTTTAAGCAACTTCGCAAAATCACGAAAGCCTACAACTGCATGGCCGGAATGTGAATTTCGTACCCGTTCTTCCCAAATGTGAATCCAATGTCAGGGACAATGCACAGCTCCACTAGATCTCTTCATTATTTTCACTACCAAAGGGAAGAACACGCAACTTTGACTTCAGATCTCCTCATTATTTTCGCTACCAAAGGGAAGAACATGCAAGTTTGACTTCGTCCAAGTTTGCAAAGGGAGTTTACTCGCGTTTATCAAAAACCTGTGCTTCATGACAAAATGATAAAAACATTCCACAAATAGTTTTTGAAACCTGAAAACGTGTGGAAAAACCAAAGAAACGGACGACGTGTTATTAATGAACAGGTGGATAATGCCTGCCAAAAATTTGTCACATGCCTACACATCTCTTTCCAGGCTACGGCAAGGATGAGGTTCATGCCACCGAAGTGCGTGTTCTGTGGATAATTAACGTCATTAGGACCATCACTTCAGACTGGAATTAATCCTTGGTACGTTCCTTCTTGCACATCATCTCCTATCGTCGCATTACGGTAGGAAATGTAATTCCATTCCCAGTTATAAATAAATTTATGTTAAATAGATGAAATCACTAGGCTCGAAATTGAAATTATTGCTTCTATTAGAGATACTTGATGGAGTTAGTTGGAAACCGTGTAACTAATGGACGCCCTTCCTGAAGCCAAACCAGCCCAATTTCAAGTGGTATGATTGCTGTTGAGCAACAAACTTTACATGCCTATGAGTTATATGTGTGGCCTTCATGCCCTCAACATTTCTGGTTTGTATTCTGGTAAACATGATATTAGGTATTACCAGACGGACGCCGTGAATATGTTGATGACTGAAAGCGTCGGTTCAAAAATTTGTTTACTGCCCTGGAGGCAATGGAAGGAAAGCCACAATTCTGAAATATTCTTTCCCAATTTCGTTCAGTGAAAAACTTTATTATATGATTTAGTGGTCCATGATTGCATAAATGGAAGTGATTAAAAAATAAGCATAACACTTACCGAAAATAAATTAATATCAATAGGGAACTGGAAGCTCCCTGGGTATGTTACATTTTCTCTGTACAGGGTGTGAAATAAAATTAACTTCCCTTGCGGATGATATATATTATTTTGTCACTGGATATGCGGAGCAACGGTTTCGTCCAGTCCCAAAGAAGTAATGACGTAAATGTGTGTTCTTAGATTGAGAAACATAATAACACCCCGGATGTTCCATTGTTTTTCTTATTTTACTTCGAGGAAAACTAGAATGTCCAAAGAATACGAGAATATTCGGGATACCGGACCTGGTAGGATGCATTTGCAGCTACGTAAGTGGGAGGTGGAGGAAGAGAGCGCGTTAAATACGATATCACTGACGTAAACGTGATAGAGTGTGATGGCTCTACTGTCATTTATTATATTCGTAACTGACTAAGCCGAAATATTGGTAGGACTGTGTGCTGATACTAACGCTTGTCGGTAGAACGCCGTGGCGGGAATCGGAGAGTGTATTAAAGCAGAAAACTTGCTCGAGATAATAGTTAAGTAATCCTAGAGATGATAAAATGTACTACAAATCGCGTATATGAAAGAAAAAAACTCCCTCTTATCAGTTCTGCCTGTCAGCGCAGTTTTAGCGCTCATTCATAAGTTAAACATCATGAACACGTGACAAAGGCTTAGTGCGGAAGACCAATAGTATACTGCATACCACTACAATATACTGAGAAAAAATAATTTCCATGTGAAGGAAATCGACACAAATCTTTCTTTACGGTTAGTCTGTTTAGTTCGTATTTCGACCGTATATTAGCCATGATTAATGAGGATGAAATACGTTATGCAGAAGATGGAAAGAACTTTCTTTACTCAACACGGTCGTGTTACGTAAGTGCTCAGTATGCTTGCGTCAGTAGTGTTACAAGGTCCTGAAACGCAAAAAAAAAAACTGATCTTACTTTTTTTTCCTTTCTTCATCTCTTCGCCATACTTAATCCCTAAGTCTGAAATACACCAGTTTCGTGATACTTATAGCTCCCTGTGTTCACAACGAGGAAATCAGTGAAATTAGGCAGATGAGAGGTATACAGTCTTTCTGACAATAGAAGCTGAAAACTAGTTCCTCTCTGCTGCAAACTGTATCGGTAGCATAAGTGTACATACGCAGGTACACTTTGACCAGCCAGAACGTTATTACCACTCAGCGTATAAGTATGATAGTATTTCTATGGCACTCAATACAGTCGTAGTTGTTCAAGCAATGAATACTATCAGTCATTACGACGAACCTGGGGAGGTATGTGGCACAAGACAGACTGTCGAAGCGAAGATCACGCAATTCCTGTATTTTACAAAGTAGCTTCGTGTCCAGTCTGCACAAATTAAACATGAAATGTACTCGACTCTCCAACTACACGTAGAAGCAATTAGCTAAGACTTCAAACGGAATTCGCGTTCATGATTGTTACACCATAAAACGCGGAAAGTGATTTTGTGGCACGATCCATTACGCTGATGAAAAATGAAACTCCATTTGGAGAAGACATCAGGCATGAAATTATTTTATAGATTATGGCATGAGAACGTGGCGGATCGATAGAAACATGAGATGAGGAAAGAGCGGTCCAGTTATAATTTTGTCATGTGAACAACTTGTACACTCGTATTACGTTTAAAGCCTAAGCTCATTTGCAGACGGCGGCTAACGTTTCGTAAGTAAATTTACATATTTCTCATAAAAAAGCGTGAATTATCTCCAGCGACACAAAGTCAATCTGTAATTCGACTATTTGTTTTCATTTATTTAATTTCGATTCCCTCCAGAGGGGAAGGGGGGGGGGGGCTGGCAGCAGCTTAATAGGCCGCTCTTCAGCCTACAGAAGAGTTAAAAACATAATAAGAAGATAACAAACAATAAAAACAGGAGATAAGAAGGTGACGTTTTAAAACTTTAAAATGGCGGAAGGTTGTAGCAGTTAAAATATAGTAACAAAGGGCTGACGATGCTAATTAAGACACACAGTAAGTAGACAGGCACAATAGTAGACAGACAATTTAAAAAAAACACAGCGACAATCTGATTTCTGTTCGCAAGAGATAAAAAAAATCACACCTAGCTACAGTGTGGTTTCTGTTCGCAACACTTAAAAAAGGGGACGCACCACACTGAACACCCTTTTAAGCACTGCACTATAGAGTAGATACGAAGATGAGTCACCACAGCCTATGACAGATTGGGGGGGGGGGGGGGGGGGCAGGACCCGGACAGCTGAGGGGAAAAGGGGGGAGAGGAAAAAGCAAAGGGGGGGGAGCCACTGAGGGAGGGGACACATAAAAAGGGGTGAGGGGCAGCGCAGACGCAAGAAAGAGGGGGCAAGGCAGAGGAGGAGAAAGCAAAAGGACTCGGGAGAGAGAATGGAGTCAAAGAGAGGGTAGGCGGGGGAAAACAGGATGGAAGGGGGGGGAGGGGAAGAGGGAGTCCGAGAAAAAGGACAGAGTAGGGAGGAGGAGGTGAGGATCAGAGTTGATAGGAGGGATGAATGGAGGGAGAGAAGGCATCTGGGAGGGGGAGTTGACGAAAGTCCGACTATTTCTTATCTTCTCTCTCTCTCTATATATATATAATTAAGTCGCTTTTTCACATTCGTCTGTATATGCATGCTAATCTCAGCAACTGCTGTAGGTGTTTTGATTCGTTTTGGACTAACAGATACGCTAATCCAGGAGGAATGTTCTTGTATATAATTCATAAATATTTTGTGCAAATTGTCTGAATTATGATGATTTAAAATTAAGTTGTTAAAACGATGCCATTGCCACCTAACGAAAAGCCACCATAACTGGAGAGAGCAGCAGTGCCTCGAGAACGCAGCCAGTGGGGTCTAATTTGTCTCTGGTGTCGTCATCTTAGAGCATATGGCTGGGAACTGGGAGACTGTGGCACCGAATCGCAGCTGGGTCACTTTTTTATACTCTGCCTTTTAACCTAGCATTCACCTCTGAATGATGTGGGGATATGTGTTTCGAAATATGACGACACTTTCAGACTGCCAGTTTCTGCTTTCCTCAGATTATCAGTCACAATTCGCACTCTTAATTCACTGCAGATTTTTCGAATAACGAGCAGTGAGTTTCTCATCTTTTAAGTGTCGCAATAAATATGAGCAATAACAACCACCTCCTCATTAGGCTGTGACGTGCAGCTTACAGTTTGAATAATCAAACATTTTTAACCAGTAGTTCTCCTGCAGTCGTTTGAGAATAATGACAGCGAAAAACATGGGAATTCAAAATATATGGTGTCTTATTTTTTGTGCTACAAGTGAAACGTTTTCCGAAAAACTGCTTCAGCAACATCAGCAACTTTACTTCGTTTGCATACAGTACGTTCTATCAGCAGCGCACTGGATGACTCGTCTTTCACCTTTCTGCCTTCATTGAATCAAGCCTAGATGTGGACACCATTCCTCGCGTGGCACGGCGAAGAAATCTGCTATAAAGAGTCCTCGACAAAGAATTGCGGCAATGAGTGTCAACAGTGCACCACAGTGGGTACTAAGCTTCACAAGGGGAGTGCTGTAACACGAGCTACATTGGTACATCATGCGTATATTATCTTTTTTTCTTTTATTTGTGCCGCGTCAGTCAGCCTCTGGCACATATTGAATCACGTGCGCACACACACACACACACACACACACACACACACACACACACACATACACACACACACACGATTCGCACGCAATGTTTACATTGGTTGTGAACATATCTTACATCACGATGTGTTCCCATCATTGCAAGAGACGTCACAGCAAAGGCTATTTCAATATGGAACACATAACATTCGTACCTGCAGACAACTTTGCTGCCGTGTGCTGCTTATACAGGGTGTTACAAAAAGGTACGGCCAAACTTTCAGGAAACATTCCACACACACAAATAAAGAAAAGATGTTATGTGGACATGTGTCCGGAAACGCTTAATTTCCATGTTAGAGCCCATTTTAGTTTCGTCAGTATGTACTGTACTTCTTAGATTCACCGCCAGTTGGCCCAATTGAAGTAAGGTAATGTTGACTTCGGTGCTTGTGTTGGCATGCGACTCATTGCTCTACAGTACTAGCATCAAGCACACCAGTACGTAGCATCAACAGGTTAGTGTTCATCACGAACGTGGTCTTGCAGTCAGTGCAATGTTTACAAATGCGGAGTTGGCAGATGCCCATTTGATGTATGGATTAGCACGGGGCAATAGCCGTGGCGCGGTACGTTTTTATCGAGACAGATCCAGAACGAAGGTGTCCCGACAGGAAGACGCTCGAAGTAATTGATCGGCGTCTTAGGGAGCACGGAACATTTGAGCCTATGACTCGCGACTGGGGAAGACCTAGAACGACGAGGACACCTGCAATGGACGAGGCAATTCTTCGTGCAGTTGACGATAACCCTAATGTCAGCGTCAGAGAAGTTGCTGCTGTACAAGGTAACGTTGACCACGTCACTGTATGGAGAGTGCTACGGGAGAACCAGTTGTTTCCGTACCATGTACAGCGTGTGCAGGCACTATCAGCAGCTGATTGGCCTCCACGGGTACACTTCTGCAAATGTTTCATCCAACAAAGTGTCAATCCTCATTTCAGTGCCAATGTTCTCTTTACGGATGAGGCTTCATTCCAACGTGATCAAATTGTAAATTTTCACAATCAGCATGTGTGGGCTGGCGAGAATCCGCACGCAATTGTTCAATCACGTCATCAACACAGATTTTCTGTGAACGTTTGGGCAGGCATTGTTGGTGATGTCTTGATTGGGCCCCATGTTCTTCCAACTACGCTCAATGGAGCACGTTATCATGATTTCATACGGGATACTCTACCTGTGCTGCTAGAACATGTGCCTTTACAAGTACGACAAAACATGTAGTTCATGCACGATGGAGCTCCTGCACATTTCAGTCGAAGTGTTTGTACGCTCCTCAACAACAGATTCGATGACCGATGGATTGGTGGAGGCGGACCAATTCCATGGCCTCCACGCTCTCCTGACCTCAACCCTCTTGACTTTCATTTATGGGGGCATTTGAAAGCTCTTGTCTACGCAACTCCGGTACCAAATGTAGAGACTCTTCGTGCTCGTATTGTGGACGGCTGTGATACAATACGCCATTCTCCAGGGCTGCATCAGCGCGTCAGGGATTCCATGCGAAGGAGGGTGGATGCATGTATCCTCGCTAACGGAGGACGTTTTGAACATTTCCTGTAACAAAGTGTTTGAAGTCACGCTGGTACGTTCTGTTGCTGTGTATTTCCATTCCATGATTAATGTGATTTGAAGAGAAGTAATAAAATGAGCTCTAACATGGAAAGTAAGCGTTTCCAGACACATGTCCACATAACATGTTTTCTTTCTTTGTGTGTGAGGAATGGTTCCTGAATGTTTGGCCGTACCTTTTTGTAACACCCTGTATAGCTTAAGTTATATGACAAAGGTGATATTTAGTCACTTAGCATTGTTCTCTGAAATCTATTTGTAAGTCTACGCAGTGGTCCACAGACAAAATACGCAATGCCACGCAAGTCGTCTGTCTTTAGATATTTAATGCTATCCATGTGAAGCGAAGCCGGGTCGTTAGCTTTAGATGAAAGAAAACATTTCTCTTCTTTGAGACTTCCTGAAAATGAGAGTAGAGTCTACACTAATTATGGGACAATAAATTGTACATTCGGTTAAGTTCTGACTAGTTGTAGCCTTTTTTCTCATTGTTATAATTCTTACCTTGTGGTGCTACCTGCAGGGCCACGTCAGTTTCACATATTGCATAGCGCCGGGTGGTATATGACCCGACATGCTCGTGTCTGATAGATATTCTCCCCGACACAGTTATCAACCTATCATAGTAAGAAAACTTAAATATTATAACCGGACTTCGTTTGTGCAATAGTTGAAATCGTAATTAAAGAAGTCATTTGTTCAACAGGGAAACCGTACATGTTGCCTGTAGTGGAACCCACTTACTTCAACGTGCGACGAATGGTGTGCCCTCCCCAATACTTTGCTCAACTGCCACTCGTACCAGAAGTTTCCACCTTTTCTGTTTTACGGAATGGATAAGCCTCTATATACACGTTTGCAAATGAGCCAAAACCTTGTAACATATTATCTACTCATACGAAAGGTCGGAAGCGTGCGGACATCCGCTAAAAACTTACCTTTCTTGCATATTCCTTGCCAGTCGCTTGACTATCACATTGTCAGTTGTCATAGTCGCTTACGTCGGCAGCTATTCACATTCTCTACACATTGACTTGTGCAAATGGTTTCCCTGTACCATCATGAACAACTACGAGACGAAAGTGAACGTTACTGGGATGTGTTTTTCAAATCCTCTTTTAAGTCAGTGCCCTTTGTACAACGTTCTTATAGCGAATAAATTTAATCTCTGAAGTATGATCCTAGAATTCTAGAAAAAAATAATCTACAACGGCCATTATCTTTTAATTTAACTCAAAATATTTTGTACACACATTTCTTCTTTTCTTTAGATGTAAGTGAAGAAGGAACTCAGACAGTTCAAATGGTTCAAATGGCTCTGAGCACTATGGGACTTAACATCTGAGGTCTTAAGTCCCCTAGAACTTAGAACTAGTTAAACCTAACTAAGCTAAGGACGTCACACACATCCATGCCCGAGGCAGGATTCAAACCTGCGACCGTAGCGGTCGCGCGGTTCCAGATTGAAGCGCCTAGAGCCGCTCGGTCACAACGGCCGGCGAACTCATACAGTAACAAACCTGTTGCGTAGGGGGGATTTTCCAACACAGCGTATATTTTCCTGGGTTTTCCATTGCCAGAGCAACTTTATAGGAAAGTGTACTGATCAGCAGCAGGTCCTTGCGTAGCTCATTCCATTAGTTATTCCTTGCTCTGCGCTTTAGTATTCTTCCACCGGGAACAAGTTTTACTGGCTGTCTTCCAGTGGAATGACGTGAGCAGGCTACTCAAAAAGTTTATGTCTCATCTGGTCAACGACATTTTCTGCTACTGTATATTTTATCCCTCGCTGTTGTACGGATTTGCCATTCTCCAGTGCACACGCCTTGTGCTGGACCAAATATTTTCCGTTAGGCTCCCGCTCAAAATCAAGGAAATTGATAAATACATCTGTACGGGTATTCCAGGTACCACATTCAGGGAATTTCAGTTATTGAATCAATGTCGTGTACATCTGAATACATTTATCAACAGTGGAAGGTCAACACGATACAGGCCCCTGCACAGATCTGTCCAGTACTTCTTCTGAAACATTACTACTTCTGCTGAAACATTACTACTTGTGAGGCTTCGGCATGCGTGTTCGCAACCTTCGCCAGGGATCTTTCTCTTCGTAATCAAATGCACTGCCCAGTGCAGAAGAATAGTGTTCAATCCATGCAGGCCGAGGCCATCAACGACGATTCGCGTATTTTATTATACTATCTTAGTTCGACTCCTCCTGAAAATACGTAAGCTCTTCTTAGTATAGTCCCACCCCAGGTACGAAGAACAGAAGCACCAGCGCCGCGCGGGATTAGCCGAGCGGTCCTAGGCGCTGCAGTCATGGACTGTGTGGTTAGTCCCGGCGGAGGTTCGAGACCTCCCTCAGGCATGTGTGTGTGTGCTTGTCCTTAGGATAATTTAGGTTAAGTAGTGTGTAAGCTTAGGGACTGATGACCTTAGCAGTTAAGTCCCATAAGATTTCACACACATTTGAACAGAAGCACCAGCAGTGGAGAATCAGAAACAAGGGACGAACCAACAATAATCACTTTTCGGGCTCGAGAGACCTCTCTACGCATGCTAATTAAGAAATAACAGACAAGCCTGCCTATAACATCTCGGGAGTGTACCAAAAGAGGTGGCGCCTGGTTTCAGCCTGGCCATCATATCTACAAGACGCTTAACAAGCTGAATATAAAACTCTCCAAGTGCAAATCAAATCTAATTAAATGAGAAAGGAGCATAGATTGAGACAGCTGCAAGTGCGCTCCATCCAGCACTCGACATTATCTTTATTCTCAACGTTCTGATCAAATGCACCTCCATGAGGATAGAAAGCCAAAGAAAAGAAGACGTCAACACGTTTCAACTGAAGTTACACAGTCCAGACACATTAATGTGACCACCGCATATGTTCAATATCAGCGTGCAACAACCACTCACAGGCGACAGGTGGCACCACTAGCAGTGGAAAGTATATAAAGCGTGTTGGGGGAACGTGGAAAACAATGCAGTCGTCGTCGTAATGCGGAAACGGAGCGATTTGTCTGACGTCCAAAAGGACATGATCATTGGCTCTCGGGCCAAGGGTGAAACGATTTCCGAAACGGTTAAGCTTGTAAACTGTAAGCGTGCCGCCGTGGTTAAAGTATTCCGTCCTTGGCAAAGTGGTCGTATCCAAAACTGGCGCAGAGACAACTGTGCTGCACCATGGGCCGTAGATGCCGGCTGCGGAGATGTATGGGGGGCAGACGTGCATCTGCTGAGCTATCCAGATGAATCATGGGGCTACCAACATTATCTTCTCAACGACCGTTCAAAGAACGTTGCTGCTTTCGGACCTTCGCACCAGGCGCGTGATTCATGCACCCATGCTGACTGCGACGAAGGCTGGAATTTGCACGCCAACACGCATATGGACGTCCACTGAATGGCGAAAGGTAGCCTTTTCAGATGAATCACGTTTTATGCTCCATTGGACAAACCATTGTTGGCGTGTACGGCGTGAAGCGTCTGGAAACAGCCATCCTCCAGAGGAGGGAGCATTGTGGTCTGGGGAATGTTTCTGTGGAATTCGCTGGGTGATCTCGTCATTCGGGAAAGCACAATTAATCAACAGATATGCATCTGTGACCATATCCCCCGCTAAATACACTTTGTTTTTCCTTGGCACGACGGTTTCTACTAACAGGACAATGTAACATGCCACACAGTTCGCAGTGTATGTGGGTTTCACGAAAAGCACCAGACTCCCCGGATTTAAACACTTCGATCGGGCTGTTCGCGCCATGGATCGTCAACCGAGAAACCCAGCGCAGCTGGCCGCGACACTGGAATCGACATGGCTACACAACCCTGTCGGTGCCTTCCTGACCGTTATGGACACACTTCCTGCACGTCTCGCAACGGTCCGCACTGCAAAGGTGGTTATTCAAGATTCTGACCGTTGCTCACATTAACGTGATTGGACAGTGTATAATGACTTGTTCACAGTCTGTAATGTTGATTTCTGTAGATTTGTGATTCCAAAGAATGGCTTTGTGTCATGCTGGAGACGCACTCGTTTTTATCGGCCTGTGGTAGATATTCTTCATTTTCTGATAGTGCTGCAAGTAGACATCGTAACTGTGGTTTTTTGGTGTTGTTGTTGTAGTCTTCAGTCCTGAGACTGGTTTGATGCAGCTCTCCGTGCTACTCTATCCTGTGCAAACTTCTCCATCTCCCACTACCTACTGCAACCTACAACCTTCTGATTTTGCTTAGTGTATTCATCTCTTAGTCTCCTTCTACGATTTTTTCCCTCCACGCTGCCCTCCAATACTAAATTGGTGCCGGCCGGTGTGGCCGAGCGATTCTAAGCGCTTCAGTCTCGAACCGCGCGACCGCTACGGTCGCAGGTTCGAATCCTGCCTCGGGCATGGATGTGTGTGATGTCCTTAGGTTAGTTAGGTTTAAGTAGTTCTAAGTTCTAGAGGACTGATGACCTCAGATGTTAAGTCCCATAGTGCTCAGAGCCATTTGAACCATTTGAACTAAATTTGTGATCCCTTGATGCCTCAGAACATGTCCTACCAACCGATCCCTTCTTCTAGTCAAGTTGTGCCACAAGCTCCTCTTCTCCCCAATTCCATTCAATACCTCTTCATCAGTTATGTGATCTACCCACCTAATCTTCAGCATTCTTCTGTAGCACCACGTTTCGAAAGCTTCTATTCTCTTCTTGTCCAAACTATTTATCGTCCACGTTTCACTTCCATACATGGCTACACTCCATGCAAATACTTTCAGAAACGACTTCCTGACACTTAAATCTATACTCGATATTAATAAATCTCTCTTCTTCAGAAACGTTTTCCTTGCCACTACCAGTGTACCTTTTATACCCTCTCTACTTCGACCGTCATCAGTTATTTTGCTCCTCAAAAAGCAAATCTCCTTTACTACTTTAAGTGTCTCATTTCCTAAGCTAATTCCCTCAGCATCACCCGATTTAATTCGACTACATTCCATTATCCTTGTTTTGCTTTTGTTGATGTTCATCTTATATCCTCCTTTCAAGACACTGTCCATTCCGTTCAACTGCTCTTCCAAGTCCGTTGCTGTCTCTGACAGAATTACAATGTCATCGGCGAACCTCAAAGTTTTTATTTCTTCTCCATGGATTTTAACACCTACTCCGAATTTTTCTTTTGTTTCCTTCACCGAAGTTGCGTCACATCTAAAGACTTGCACCAGGCGAGCGGTCTACCCGACGGGAGGCCCTCGTCACTCGCCATTATTATTGTTTATACTGCTTGCTCAATATACAGATTGAATAACATCGGGGAGAGGCTACAACCCTGTCTCACTCCCCTCCCAACCACTGATTCCCTTTCATGTCCCTCGACTCCTACAACTGCCATCTGGGTTCTGTTGTCTGCTGTTACAAGAAAATATTTTTGCATGTATACTATTCTATTCACTGTTGTGTGTGAGGGCGAGAATAGATTTTATTGGACCAGATATTGAAGCTTTTCCTCTTCTCTACGCAGACAAATTGTGGAAAGATAATTGGGTCAACACTGCTGTGTGAACTATTATTAGTCTAATTTCATGTTCACAATCCGTACGTGATCGATTTTCAAGCGAATGAAGAACATTTTTTTTTTTTTTCAAGCACGCTTTCTCAAGATACCTGGCACTTTTCTTCGAGCCTCTACCATTTAAGTATTTGCAACATTTCAGCTATACCAAGTGCACCCTTTCGTTGTTCACTGTAAAACACTCTCTATACTTTTCCAAGCTTCTCCAAAATTCGTAATAGGAGAGCAGCCATTATTCGAGAGTCTTCTCAGTGAGATGAACATGATTTTAATCACTGCCTGCTAATTCTCACGTGGATTATTCTTCGAACGGAGGGTTGGTTTCTTCACCGAGGTCAAAGCTAATTTCTTTCCTATGCTTCTAAAGTCGTTCATTCACGTGCAGATTCTGATTTCCCTAAATCACCTGTTCCTTATATTAGAACACGGGCTGTATTCTTCCCTTTCTAGCTCAATTGAACTTGGCTTGCGCTTCAGCTAACCTCATGTTAAATCATTTCCTTCCTTCGATTTCAGTTCGACATTAGACAAAGTTTGCAGTATTTTTTCGCAGTAAGGCAGTTAACGTCCATTACGGGCGAAGACGGAACATGAGTCGTGAGACTTCCTTGGGTGTCGGGTGCGGCTTCCCTGGAAGCAGGATCGGCGCGTGGGTACCCCCGGTCGGTGCTCGAACCCGCGCCAAGGTCGTGTGACGTCACCGTGGGTGACGCCACACGTTCATTGACCAGAGCGGGCGGCCTGACGTCAGCGGTGTTCCGCTCCTGCCCTCGAGAGTGAGTGGACGCGCGCAGCGGTCGAAGGCGCCATCTAGAGGCCAAGGCCGGCCGTGGACCGGGCGCGCTCAGCCTCGGCTGATCCGTGGTCGCGGCGGAACGATTGCTTCAATTGAACTCTCCAACCCCCGGAGACATATTCTGTGAACTGCCAAGCTGCTATTTATTTTGCCTGTTCAAATTCAAGGAGCGAACGCAGTTTGGTTGGGCGATAACTATAGAGGGCGTTTAAAAAAGGCTATCCCATTTCAACATGGGAGGAGGTATCACGGGTTACAACTACGAATAATGTCTTGCAAACATAACACTTCACGCAAACTTGACACCATGTACCCTATTATGAATGAAATTTTCACTCTACAGCGGAGTGTGCGCTGATATGAAACTTCTGGCAGATTAAAACTGTGTGCCGGGCCGAGGAAGGTAGGAGACGAGGTACTGACGGAATTAAAGCTGTGAGGGCGGACCGTGAATCGTGCTTGGGTAGCTCAGTTGGTAGAGCACTTGCCCGTGAATGGCAAAAGTCCCGAGTTCTAGTCTCGGCCCGGCACACAGCTTTATTCTGCCAGGAAGTTTCATGTACCCTATTGTTTCAAAACTGGTTATTAACCCTCGAAATCTGCCACACTTGTACCAACATATCCGTCTAACATTAGACAGTGCGTCCCATTTCCGTTAGGACTGTGGCTATGAAATATAAGTCACGGATTATGTTCACTTAAATAGATAGTGTAAACCTTTTTTGGCACTGCACTTAGTACTGCAGTACAGTTTTCTTCGATGTACTTAATTTATCGTAACTGTGTCCTTCCATTACCAATTTCAGTTCAGGATACTACCAAAGTAGGCTGGGACCAAATCCAGCAAAGACGTTGGTGATCCAGGACTGTGATCAATTTGCTGGCCAAAAAGTCCCACGCGATCTCCACTTCGTGGACTTGGTCATTGTCGTGGAGGGGCGACCAGGATCCTGCCTCCCGGTATTTGGGTCGAATTCGACGAATTATCGCCTACAGGCAACGGAGGACTCAAAAAACTTGACGTTGTATATCTGCTGCATCGCCTTTTTTCCACAAATGTCAGACACGTACTGTTATATCTGTAGCCAGGACACATGCTGTATGCGCTTCTTTGACTTTCTGTACTACTGTTAATGAAGCTTCAGGGATCGTAATGTCGCAACTCATTACGAGATTGCATTGTATTTTGGAATTTGACACAAGCAGTCCTAACGGAACGTTGTGTGTACCTGCACTCTCTCCACATCCTATCCAACAAAAGTTTTACGGTCTCCAACAATCTGGTCATGAAATCGGCCCAGAGATCTACCTGTCTTTCCAGTTTTAAAAAAATACTCCTTGCCCATGTCAAGAATTCTATTCGCTTCCCGCCGTCCCTTCCCATTTTCGTTCATCCTTCCGAAACACTCCGACTATCATCCCCCTCCACAGCTCATTCACCCCAAGTCCTTCCCAAAACAGCCTCATGTTACTGCTCATTTCCCTTACCTTCAGGAAACTGAAACGATGTATTAGCACATTAGCACAAACACTGTCGGCAATTGAATGTATTAAAAAAAAAGATAACAATACTTCAGTGTACCACCATATGTTTTAATAATTTTAAAACATGTATATATTTTGTAAGTAGGCTGTTTTTGTTATGGCGAACAAACAATGTATTTACCTTAATAGTGTTCAAAGGTAATAATATACAGGGTGTCCCAGCTATCTTGTCCACCCAAAATATCTCTGGAACAATAACAGCTATTGGAAAACGACTTTCACCGGTATCAATGTAGGGCTGCGGCCCATGAATGTACATATTTGGAAACATTCTAAAACGAAAGCATATGTGTTTTTTAACACAAACTTATGTTTTTTTTAAATGGACCTCCTATATTTTTTCTTCAGCAATCCATAGCATGACAAAGCACATACACAATGGCGTTAATTGCATCGCAATATTCCTATTACATCCCGAGATATTAAGACGCGAAGTTGCTTGAAACACCCGACATGCGCTGCTAGCGCACGTCCTGAGGCTCAGGCATGAACCACATGCTACCTGTAATCGCGATGTGATTGACTTGCGTAATCACACTTCCATACTTATCAAGAGGTGCGAAACGAATAATACGGGCAGCATGGGGTTCACGCTTGAGCCTCAGGACGTGCGCTAGCAGCGCATGTCGGGTGTTTCAAGCATCAACTTCGCGTGTCAATATCTCGGGATGTAATGGGAATATTGCGATGCAATCAACGCCATTGTGTATGTGCTTTGTCATGCTATGGATTGTTGAAGAAAAAATATAGGACGTCCATTTAAAAAAACATAAGTTTGTGTTAAAAAACACATATGCTTTCGTTTTAGAATGTTTCCAAATATGTACATTCATGGGCCGCAGCCCTACATTGATACCGGTGAAGGTCGTTTTCCAATAGCTGTTATTGTTCCAGAGATATTTTGGGTGGACAAGATAGCTGGGACACCCTGTATATACCAGTTCATGACATCCAGTCTCACAAATTTCGTTTTTCTGACGGACACACGTCCAGATCCTCTCTCCCCACATCCACCACCGCTGGCGGCTCACCTCCAACTGCGCAACGCTACGCGCTGTTCACATCCAACTGCCCAACACTACAATAGCAAATATTCCAACAATGCAAACCAGCCACAGATTGCACACAGCACAGTCAGTGATTTTCATACAGAGCGCTACGTGGCGTTACCAACACAAAAACCTGAACAGCCTACTTACAATTTAATTATTTTAAATGTTTCAAAAACTATTTTTGTATATTTTATAAATGTTCTCATCGTCATTTAACCATACAGTAAAGCTGCAAGTTTGTGGCACAACTTGACTAGAAGAAGGGATCGGTTGGTAGGACATGTTTTGAGGCATCAAGGGATCACAAATTTAGCATTGGAAGGCAGCGTGGAGGGTAAAAATCGTAGAGGGAGACCAAGAGATGAATACACTAAGCAGATTCAGAAGGATGTAGGTTGCAGTAGGTACTGGGAGATGAAGAAGCTTGCACAGGATAGAGTAGCATGGAGAGCTGCATCAAACCAATCTGAGGACTGATGACCACAACAACAACAACATAAATGTTCTCGGCTGCAGAGCGTCAGAATATCGCTGCCAGATCACTTTCAGCATGACAGGTGAGGGTATCACAATAGAATAGAAAAAGAAAATATTAGTAAACATATACCCGGAAGCTTTTTGAGAATTGGACCATTCCACTTGTTCCACGGTTAGTGCTCAGCGGTGTCGGGTGTCTTACAAGTTGGCTTTCACTTCTCAAAAAATGGTTCAAATGGCTCTAAGTACTACGGGACCTAACACCTGAGGTCATCAGTCCCCTAGACTTAGAACTACTTAAAACTAACTAAGGACATCACACATATCCATGCCCGAGGCAGGATTCGAACCTGCGAGCATAGCAGCCACGTGGTTCCGGACTGAGCTTTCACTTCTCAGTTCATATTATTTGAGTCTGTCTTTGTAATTAATCCCCTGTGAAGCTGTTGTCAGACACATTTTCAACTGTCTCCTTCAGCAGCCATTCCGAACATATCGTTTCGAGTTTGCGTTGGCATCAGTGATTCCCTGGAGTGAGAAGAAGATAAATCATGAAATGGAGTCCTATTATTGAATGCGGGAAGTAGTCCGCGGTGATACACAAAAGAAGCAGGAGACTTCACTCACAATGTGATGACGGCACGTCCAAAAACGATAGCTCCTTTCTACCAGACTGTCACATTTCCGCGACGAAATTTCACTTTACACCAACCCTTGAGGCCTTTCCGTGTAGACTCTGAACGGCGGGGTGTCCGAAATGTTTTCCTCGGCTACCCATTAGAAAACCGCGTAGTTTTTACGCTGGGCGTCGCTGTTCTGACCTCCATCGCAGAGGCGTCAAAAGAAGGGTGAAACGTGAATAATATAGAGTATGACAATCTCTCCACCGCGTGACACGTTCACGGTGGCGTTGGGAGGAATATTAGTGAAATCTGGTACCAGTGTGACATCATTAACCCGTCTTGCGCCTCACATCAGATGTGGCCTTTTTCTTCGCTTTTGTCGATAACTTGCTTCGCTGAGTCCGAGGGCGACGCCGCTGGTCTCCACTCTGTTGCACCATCAGAGAGGAAGGAAGTAGCCACCTTTGAGCCAAAATTTAAACTTATGCGTCACAATGGGAGATAATTACGGGGTTTCGAAATAGTGTCACTTTAATTTTGTTGCGCGGTATAGAACCGTTGTCATGTTCTGGACCACTCACAAGTTTATACCTTGTGCAGCCACGACAGAATCGTCTGCAGAAACGTTTCTCTAACAGCTTTCCTTCTTTTCACAGATGTTACGTAAGAGTGGAACAAAAAAGGTATCTCGGCAAAGTCTTTTCCTCCATAATCGCCATCTAACAATTAGGACAACGATCTCAACCTGCGTACTCTATAGTATTTGATCTCTTCGTTTAGTGTCATAACTTTCTGTGTTGTGAATCGTTAAGGAAATCGAGCTCTGCCGTTCCCTGATGGTCGAGAGAAACCGCACTCGGCCGGACTACTGTGGCTGATCATCGCACAATTTGGATCGGAGTCTAGCTAAACTCTTTGTCTCGAAACTCTACGTGTTGTGATACATAAGCAGGACAACTGGACTTAGTACATTAGCGTCGTCAGTTACTGGCACGCTTTACACCTCCAACACGAGTATGAGCTCTCTCCATAGTTTGAAACATGGGTTTAAAGTGGTTGCGCGTCTTTTATCGATAAATGGTAGATGTCACCGGAAAACGTATTGCATTATCGACTCTGTTCACCTTCGGAATCCGGAGGCGAAACAGAGCGCGATACTGGTGGTGTGTTTACGCCGGGGAAGGGGTTACTGCTTTGCTGCCGGCATTCCAGTGAGGTTGTCAGTGAGGTTCTTATCAGTTTCTGCAGTGGATAGTTTGTCAATTTGCGCGGCACAGTTCGTCTTCACTAGCCAGTATCATCTTCGCATGTGTCTAAGTTACATGACTCCACTTTATTCGATGTAGGTTCTTTTCATACTTTGATTATGTACCTTCGTGTAAGATTTGTGTAGTTTCTGAAGTAGTCATATAATGACTTTGTCCATTAACAGTCTGTCTCCACTGTCCTATTTGCGATATGTTACTTTTTCAGACAGTCTGACGATGACTTAATCGAAACGCATCATTAAACAAATCAGTCACCACAAAGTCTACGACACATGTACGATTTCGGTAGTGTCCGTATTAGCACTGTTTCAAAGTTTAATAAAGGTTGGAGATGCCACCGTGCGGTGTCACAACGTTCTGCACGTATGAGCAGTATACAGGCACAGAGGTAGGACTCCCTTGTTTTGCTACCTTTCAACGGAGCTGCCCTGTAAGTCTCTACAGACAGAGTCCCAAAGTTCGATCAGTAGTGGCAACGCAACGCTCTTATATCCTGCTCCTAAGACCGTGCGTATGTTTTCAAATAGCAATGCGTTATTCAAAGCCTAGTCAACTGTGCATATTTAGATGAGATGGTTTAAAGTAGGCTTTACTTTAAATATGGACTATAGTGGGCTGTGTTTCTGGTAGGTGCTGCAACTTCCTCGACATAACACAAAACCATAGCTCTCCCGTGCAGGAAGTGAGAAATAATTGAGAGCTCACAGTCGACTGAAAAATGGTTCTAATGGCTCTGTGCACTATGGGACTTAACTTCTGAGGTCATCAGTCCCCTAGAACTTAGAACTACTTAAACCTAACTAACCTAAGGACAGCACTCAACACCCAGCCATCACGAGGCAGAGAAAATCCCCGACCCCGCCGGGAATCGAACCCGGGAACCCGGGCGTGGGAAGCGAGAACGCTACCGCACGACCACGAGATGCGGGCGAAACAGGAGTTTCATATTTGAGTGGGAACAGTAGTATATCATAACGATCTGATACCCTCAGAACATTGTAGCGATATCTGAAAATACTTGAAATAGTTATTTCATAAGACTGCTGACTCAATACAAAGCTTTCTTTCTTTCTATCGGTGTCAATGTTACAACATCCTCTTTTCCTCGTAGCTACCATTTCGTAGCGCTAGTATGAAATGGAATTGGTCCCTGCGCGAGCTATTCATTTCCGCAAAAAATTTGTATCTAAAGAGAAATACCGAATGAAAGCCCACCACAAAAACAGACCGGACCGCACAAACAAAGGCTCCACACCTTACGCTATGCTGCCAAATCGCTACCGCTGCGAGAATCGCCCTAACACGCAAACTGCCAGTGCGGTTTGGGCCGCTTTCACAGCGTGCCAGCTGGTGCGAGCAGCCGCCGTTGCCCGTGTCGCCTCCCGTGCCGCCAGGTCGCGCTCTCACTGGTCGGGGCCTAAAAGGAGGTAAGTCGCCGATGAGCAGCGACGCAACACCGCTGCCGCTGCAGGTCAGCCTTGAAAAAGACAGAACGAAGTGCGCGAAATTAAAGCTTGTTTTCACAATTAAGTTTTTCTTAATGTCAATAGGAAACAAGACCCTACTGATAACTGTGTGAGTTAAGTACTGACGGAAAATCATGGCACGTCTGTCCTTCGTCTAATTTCTTTATACCGTGATTTTTAATCATAGACATTATAGATTCTCTAAAGGAATCAGACTGTGGCAACACTGTCCCGATTTCATACAGGCAGATTGCACAGTCTCCTTGTTTCTTCTACACTTCTCTGTAATAAATTGTTCACTGTCTCCTGAACAGAAGTCTACCAGGATTCGAACTAATATACGGAAAATTAACATTTGTTATGAGATTTCTGGCGTACTTTCTAGGTACACTGACACTATAATGGCCGTCTACGAACAAAAAGAGCCCGACTAGGACACGACACGCTGACCGTAGGAATATACTTCACGCGATCTGAACATCAAGCAGATGCCGTAAGCTGCAATTCGAACGCTACGCTCGTTCCCAATAAGTGGAATGTGACCACGTCAGCCAACGCAATAGTCAGCACTTCCGTTGTAAATATCTATCCCTGTTGACAGCAACTTGATATGTACTCAGCATAAGCGTAGCCCGTTCTCTTTTACAGAAAAGTGCGCGCAGTTGTTTTAGGAATGTGAAGTTTCTGAGCAGTCTGTCGAACTGAATTCCTTGGATTCTTCATTTTTGTGGCAATATTGTCCGTAGATAGTTTACAGTTCCTGAGGATATATTCGTTCTGTCGTTGCAGCTACAAGAAACCAAACAGAAATCACCATAAGCAAAAAACAACGTATTATTAACGAACTATTTTTCGATCTTAAAAACAAATGATATTGTAAATATCTTTAACTATAGACCACTGATGACGCTTTACCTCAATAAATGGAAACGCGTCTGGTAAAAATAAACACGCATTTTCTCGCAACGATAGAATGAAAATACCTTCATGAATTCTTTGGGTTGCACGGGATTTTCGGCGGACATGCTCCACCTAAAATGAATCTTGCACTCCGCAGCGGACTGTGCGCTGCTGTGGAACTTCCTGAAAAATTAAACCTTTGTTCTGAAATGGCTTAACTACAGCCCAGCGGTCAGTGGTTTACATGGCAGAGGGTATTTTACGGTCTAAGGCGCTCGAGTCATGGACTGCGCGGCTGGTCCCGGCGGAGGTTCGAGTCCTCCCTCGGGCATGGTTGTGTGTGTTTGTCCTTAGGATAATTTAGGTTAAGTCGTGTGTAAGCTTACGGACTGAAGACCTTAGCACTTAAGTCCCATAAGATTTCACACACATTTGAAGGGTATTTTAAACTGTACAACTTATCAGATCTTCTTCCCATGTGAGTTTTGCGGAAGGCCGGAATTTAGCCGGCCAGAGTGGCCGTGCAGTTCTACGCGCTACAGTCTGGAACCGCGTGACTTCTACGGTCGCAGGTTCGAATCCTGCCTCGGGCATGGATGTGTGTGATGTCCTTAGGTTAGTTAGGTTTAAGTAGTTCTAAGTTTTAGGGGACTGATGACCATAGCAGTTAAGTCCCATAGTGCTCAGAGCCATTTGAACCATTTGAACCGGAATTTACAAATCGTCAGTGTGGTATAGCTTACATGGAACAGACCACACGCACTGTGAAATAACGCTGCACTGAACATCAGGGCTACACTCGCCTTTCGCAACCAAGCAAATTTGGTATTGTCGAACACTGTATTTCCACAGGACATCTAATGGAGTGTCACAGATCTATGATTCTGACCACGGCAGCATCTTTTTCGGACTCCATGATTAAAGAATTCATGGAAATACGCCTGGTGGAAAGTCTGATGAGCCACGATAGTGGCTACCAGTGGGCCAATACATAGAACCTCATCATCTTCACGATTTGGTCTAATCGAAGACGACAGAGTGCGCCGACGGCAGCGACAAGCGGTAATGCAGAGGAAAGCTGAGTTTCGCGGTTCCACCAGCGAGTGGTCTGTCTCCAGAAAGTGTTGTCCGTCTGTGAACTTCATTTTGAGGCATGCGCGGTGTACTAGGAGCTCGCTATATACTGCGGAACAGAGCAGCTCGCCGACTGACGTGCAGCGACTGATATCTTTCGTCATGAGCATCAATTTGAAACATTCCCTCCTCATCTCACTGACATCAAGCGTCGCCGCAATACTCACAGAAAACGATGGCAACGATACAGAAATCCAGAAGATAGACGGCTGATGCATCGTTTGTCCCGGGAGCTACGCCCCCGAGCTGAAGAATGGCGGCAAGACCTTTGGGAAACAAATATGGAGGAAATGTTTCTCCGGACTAGGGAAGAGTGCCAACGCGTCAGGGCACTAGGCCATCTGAGACCACCAAAGAGAGCAATACGAGGCCTCGATGGCCTCATATACGGCTGTCTTGACCAAGCTGAATTGTATGCCGACGTCTATGAACACCACATGACAACGCCGCCCCCACAGGACGCAGAGGACCAAAGGGAAGAGGACCGTATCCGACAGCGAATCGCCGACTTCCGCCAACTCCACACACAACAGAGGCCTGTTCCTAGCACTCCCGCTGAAGTTGGAAAACCAATCAGGAAGACGAACAACTCGGCGCCTAGCATGGACTTTGTGACCAACGCCGATCTACCGAGAAAGGCCACCGTTCTCTTTACTCGAATTATCAACAGCTGCTTACTAAACGGCTACTTTCCTGAAGACTGGAAGACGGTGAAGACGGTCACTGACCCAAGAAGAGGAAAAAACCCAACGTTGCAAGACAACTACCGCACGATTAGTCTGTTGCCCACACTCGGCAAAATACTGGAACGGGTGCTGCTATCTGGAAGAAAATAACCTCATCCGCCACGAACAGTTTGGCTTCCAGCCACGGTTATCGGCGGAGCTTAAGCTGCTTCGGATCACAGAGTCCATACAACTCAACCTGAATAGACGGAACTCCACAGTTGGAGTTTTCCTAGATATCGAAAAGGCATATGATCGGATGTGTCGTGACAAGCTTATAGTCAAACTAATCGAACAAACCCGTCTCGCCGGCCGAAGTGGCCGTGCGGTTAAAGGCGCTGCAGTCTGGAACCGCAAGACCGCTACGGTCGCAGGTTCGAATCCTGCCTCGGGCATGGATGTTTGTGATGTCCTTAGGTTAGTTAGGTTTAACTAGTTCTAAGTTCTAGGGGACTAATGACCTCAGCAGTTGAGTCCCATAGTGCTCAGAGCCATTTGAACCAAACCCGTCTCCCCGACTGTTACATCAAACTGATTGATAGCTTTCTGCAGGACAGGCGTCTGTACAAATATATGGGAAGAAATCATCACTGAAAACTGTCTCAGCTGGCAGCCCACAGGGAGCCGTGATGTCGCCATGCCTGTTTAATTCGTATACTAACGACATTCCCACCATTCAACACGCCACCTCCAGTCTGTACGGCGATGGCACGGCCTTCCTAACCTCTGGAAGGAACGTCGAACAAATTGTCAACAGGATGCTGCGACAACTTGTCGTCACTGAACAATGGGCAAAGAGTAACAAAATCATCCTAAACCCTACGAAAACTGCAGCAATTATGTTTACGAAGAAACGGCCGGAACTGAGGACGCGACTTTCCATCAATGGACTGCCAGTACCCTGGAGTACGATGACCTAATACCTTGGAGTGATACTGGATAAAGGATGACTTGTACCCCACACATACAGGATAGAAAACTGAATACTATAAAGATGATACGGGCGCTCACTCCGTTTTTCACGAGCAGAAATCTAAATCCGTCAACGAAATTAAAACTTTACAGAGCAACGGTACAACCCTCCCTGCTGAACGGCACGACGTCTTGGGGAACAACATGTGACTCTAATATACATAGTTTGCAACTATTACAAAACAGAGTCCAGGCGCCCCACGGTGGGCCAGAACGAGAGAAATATACGGGCTGACTTCAGAAAAATACGTCGCTGAGAAGTTAAAAGACCAGGCAGCTCGTCTTTTTCACAAATTTGACGAGTATCGGGGAAATGCCCACCAACTTGCGAATGTAGGCCAGGCCCCACCACAACGTTGGCACAAATACAAGGTGCCTCGAGCCATTACTGCACCCCCACAGAACCATCAAACATGACGCAATCTTCAGTTATTCGTGGTAGTTACCGTCCATCACTCGTACGACTACCTAACCAACACCCTCAAAGGACTCAAGAATCCACAGAGAGCCCCGGCCCGTTTGGGAGCCGATACACAGTAAAGTGAAACCATTCCTCACACCTTGCCACTCCAGAAGAAAAAATCACCAAAGGCGGTCACTCTTTGGACACAACATGCCAAAAAGAAAAGATTGCCAACAGTCTTCGATGGCTCACTTGAAATGACTGGCACGTACCCCGATGAACTAGCGTGCGATTAATTGAAAGCCGACCTGCTGCAAGCCTTAAATTTGTTTGAATGGCTCCTTCTCATCTCATTCGCGCATGGAACACGGAAAGAATTATTGCTTAAGCGCGTCTGTGCATACTTTAATTTGTCTACTCTTGTTTTCACGGATGCTATGGAAAGGGACTATCCATTAAAGCTGATTCTGGCTGTAACAAAGCATTCGGGAGATAGTGGGTTCTGTCTTGAAGTGTATGCCAATTCACACTTCTCAGTATGTCCGTACGCCCCAAGAGTCAAATAAATTTGTGACCGTTCGTTTTGTCCCTGTTTATAAACGTTCAGTATCCTCTGTTAGCTTTATGAAATATTTTACACTGTTGGAAATACATTTACCAGCCACAAGTTTTTGGTACTGGTCCCAAAGACTAGAGCAGTTATCTAAAATGAGTCACACTTGGAGTTTGAAAAGCAGAAGTGAGGTACTGTCAGATTTGAAGCTGTGAAGACAGATTGGATAGCTCAGGCGATTAAATTATTATTTACACGTGTTTCTAGTTATGCCAAGCAAAGATCGCAAGTACATCTTTACTAGGACCAGCCGGCACGGTAGCTCAGCGTGTTCGGTCAGAGAGCTGGTTGGCCTCTGTAATAAAAAACTGAGTGCAAGGATCAACAACGAACTTGAACGGATGTCATCATGTGACGTCCGTAACGATCAAACACAACGATCAAAAAAACAAAAAAAAAGCCTGCACGGTAGCTCGGCGTGTTCGGTCAGAGGGTTTAGCTACCCTCTGTAATAAAAAAAAAACTGAGTAGAAGGATCAACAAACGAAGTTGACCGGATGTCATGTGACGTCCGCAACGACCAAATACAACGATCAACAACGAACAAAATGCAATAAAAAAAAAGCGGTCTAAGGCGTTGCAGTCATGAACTGTGCGGCTGGTCCTAGCGAAGGTTCGAGTCCTCCCTCTGGCATGGGTGTGTGTGTTTGTCCTTAGGATAATTTAGGTTAAGTAGTGTGTAAGCTTAGGGATTGATTACCTTAGCATTTAAGTCCCATAAGATTTCCCCATGAACCATGGACCTTGCCGTTGGTGGGGAGGCTTGCGTGCCTCAGCGATACAGATAGCCGTACCGTAGGTACAACCACAACGGAGGGGTATCTGTTGAGAGGCCAGACAAACGTGTGGTTCCTGAAGAGGGGCAGCAGCCTTTTCAGTAGTTGCAAGGGCAACAGTCTGGATGATTGACTGATCTGGCCTTGTAACAATAACCAAAACGGCCTTGCTGTGCTGGTACTGCGAACGGCTGAAAGCAAGGGGAAACTACGGCCGTAATTTTTCCCGAGGGCATGCAGCTTTACTGTATGATTAAATGATGATGGCGTCCTCTTGGGTAAAATATTCCGGAGGTAAAATAGTCCCCCATTCGGATCTCCGGGCGGGGACTACTCAATAGGATGTCGTTATCAGGAGAAAGAAAACTGGCGTTCTACGGATCGGAGCGTGGAATGTCAGGTCCCTTAATCGGGCAGGTAGGTTAGAAAATTTGAAAAGGGAAATGGATAGGTTAAAGTTAGATATAGTGGGAATTAGTGAAGTTCGGTGGCGGGAGGAACAAGACTTCTGGTCAGGTGACTACAGGGTTATAAACACAAAGTCAAATAGGGGTAATGCAGGAGTAGGTTTAATAATGAATAGGAAAATAGCAACGCGGGTAAGCTACTACAAACAGCTTAGTGAACGCATTATTGTGACCAAGATAGATACGAAGCCCACACCTACTACAGTAGTACAAGTTTATATGCCAACTAGCTCTGCAGATGACGAAGAAATTGAAGAAATGTATGATGAATTAAAAGAAATTATTCAGATAGTGAAGGGAGACGAAAATTTAATAGTCATGGGTGACTGGAATTCGAGTGTAGGAAAAGGGAGAGAAGGAAACGTAGTAGGTGAATATGGATTGGGGCTAAGAAATGAAAGAGGAAGCCGCCTGGTAGAATTTTGCACAGAGCACAACTTAATCATAGCTAACACTTGGTTTAAGAATCATGATAGAAGGTTGTATACATGGAAGAACCCTGGAGATACTAAAAGGTATCAGATAGATTATATAATGGTAAGACAGAGATTTAGGAACCAGGTTTTAAATTGTAAGACATTTCCAGGGGCAGATGTGGACTCTGACCACAATCTATTGGTTATGACCTGTAGATTAAAACTGAAGAAACTGCAAAAAGGTGGGAATTTAAGGAGATGGGACCTGGATAAACTGAAAGAACCAGAGGTTGTACAGAGTTTCAGGGAGAGCATAAGGGAACAATTGACAGGAATGGGGGAAAGAAATACAGTAGAAGAAGAATGGGTAGCTTTGAGGGATGAAGTAGTGAAGGCAGCAGAGGATAAAGTAGGTAAAAAGTCGGGGGCTAGTAGAAATCCTTGGGTAACAGAAGAAATATTGAGTTTAATTGATGAAAGGAGAAAATATAAAAATGCAGTAAATGAAGCAGGCAAAAAGGAATACAAACGTCTCAAAAATGAGATTGACAGGAAGTGCAAAATGGCTAAGCAGGGATGGCTAGAGGACAAATGTAAGGATGTAGAGGCTTATCTCACTAGGGGTAAGATAGATACTGCCTACAGGAAAATTAAAGAGACCTTTGGAGATAAGAGAACCACTTCTATGAACATCAAGAGCTCAGATGGAAACCCAGTTCTAAGCAAAGAAGGGAAAGCAGAAAGGTGGAAGGAGTATATAGAGGGTCTATACAAGGGCGATGTACTTGAGGACAATATTATGGAAATAGAAGAGGATGTAGATGAAGATCAAATGGGAGATACTATACTGCGTGAAGAGTTTGACAGAGCACTGAAAGACCTGAGTCGAAACAAGGCCCCCGGAGTAGACAACATTCCATTGGAACTACTGACGGCCTTGGGAGAGCCAGTCCTGACAAAACTCTACCATCTGGTGAGCAAGATGTATGAAACAGGCGAAATACCCTCAGACTTCAAGAAGAATATAATAATTCCAATCCCAAAGAAAGCAGGTGTTGACAGATGTGAGAATTACCGAACAATCAGTTTAATAAGCCACAGCTGCAAAATACTAACACGAATTCTTTACAGACGAATGGAAAAACTGGTAGAAGCTGACCTCGGGGAAGATCAGTTTGGATTCCGTAGAAATACTGGAACACGTGAGGCAATACTGACCTTACGACTTATCTTAGAAGAAAGATTAAGGAAAGGCAAACCTACGTTTCTAGCATTTGTAGACTTAGAGAAAGCTTTTGACAATGTTGACTGGAATACTCTCTTTCAAATTCTAAAGGTGGCAGGGGTAAAATACAGGGAGCGAAAGGCTATTTACAATTTGTACAGAAACCAGATGGCAGTTATAAGAGTCGAGGGACACGAAAGGGAAGCAGTGGTTGGGAAGGGAGTAAGACAGGGTTGTAGCCTCTCCGCGATGTTATTCAATCTGTATATTGAGCAAGCAGTGAAGGAAACAAAAGAAAAATTCGGAGTAGGTATTAAAATCCATGGAGAAGAAATAAAAACTTTGAGGTTCGCCGATGACATTGTAATTCTGTCAGAGACAGCAAAGGACTTGGAAGAGCAGTTGAACGGAATGGATGGTGTCTTGAAGGGAGGATATAAGATGAACATCAACAAAAGCAAAACGAGGATAATGGAATGTAGTCGAAGTAAGTCGGGTGATGTTGAGGGTATTAGATTAGGAAATGAGACACTTAAAGTAGTAAAGGAGTTTTGCTATTTGGGGAGCAAAATAACCGATGATGGTCGAAGTAGAGAGGATATAAAATGTAGACTGGCAATGGCAAGGAAAGCGTTTCTGAAGAAGAGAAATTTGTTAACATCGAGTATAGATTTAAGTGTCAGGAAGTCTTTTCTGAAAGTATTTGTATGGAGTGTAGCCATGTATGGAAGTGAAACATGGACGATAAATAGTTTGGACAAGAAGAGAATAGAAGCTTTCGAAATGTGGTGCTACAGAAGAATGCTGAAGATTAGATGGGTAGATCACATAACTAATGAGGAGGTACTGAATCGGATTGGGGAGAAGAGGAGTTTGTGGCACAACTTGACCAGAAGAAGGGATCGGTTGGTGGGACATATTTTGAGGCATCAAGGGATCACCAATTTAGTATTGGAGGGCAGCGTGGAGGGTAAAAATCGTAGGGGGAGACCAAGAGATGCATACACTAAGCAGATTCAGAAGGATGTAGGTTGCAGTAGGTACTGGGAGATGAAGAAGCTTGCACAGGATAGAGTAGCATGGAGAGCTGCATCAAACCAGTCTCAGGACTGAAGACCACAACAACAACAAGATTTCATACATATTTGAACACTTTTTTGGTACATTACGCTGCTGATATTCGTAGCCGCTTTTCCTGTTTGTTACGTGAGGAATACTTTTGACTGCGCTTCACGGTAGGGATCAGCGCGTTGGCGCCGCGGGCGCCGTTGCTGCCATTTCTGGGAGACGGTGACTCACATCCGTTCCCCGATGTTTCTGCCTTCGCAAGGCGAAGACTGTTCGCCGTGTGGTACAGTACAACAGAGCAGACTTCCTGATAGAGTGCGTCACGCGGCCACTTTCCCTGGAAGACAGTGGGGTAACGATTACGCGGTGGCCGGCCGCCAGGGTCAAGGGCACGCCGTGACGCACACCACGTGACTGCCTGCAGCCGACCTACCGCCGCCGCCAGATAACCCCGCCTACGCAGGCGCCGTTTTCGGAACTGCACCTCCTATCTCCCTCCTCGAGGTGGTTGTTTTCCTTGTGATTCGGCACCTCGAACTTCGGAACTGTAGGGTGTAACTCGCCAATAAACAGCCAACGTACGGCGCTGGTCGTGGGTGTACTGAGCAAACCTGAACTCTACCGATAAAATTTCAAAATTTGACGCTGATCAGCCGAGTGGTGGCGTCACTTTGTCGCAAAGTTTCAGTGAGTTTCGTTCCCATCATATTTCAGTAAAGACCTCGCTTGAAGGTGATGGGTACGAAACTCATCGAAACGTTGCGACAAATCGACGTCGCCACTCGGCTGATCATCCGACAAGATTTCATCATTGGAATACGCCGAGAAGACTGCAATCATGAAACTTCCTGGCAGATTAAAACTGTGTGCCGGACCGAGACTCGAACTCGGGACCTTTGCCTTTCGCGGGCAACTGCTCTACCAACTGAGCACGACTCACGCCCCGTCCTCCCAGCTTTACTTCTGCCAGTACCTCGTCTCCTACCTTCCAAACTTTACAGAAGCTCTCCTGCGAACCTTGGAGAACTAGCACTTCTGAAAGAAAGGATATTGCGGAGACATGGCTTAGCCACAGCCTGGGGGATGATCCCAGAAAGAGATTTTCACTCTGCAGCGGCAAAGGTCCCGAGTTCGAGTCTCGGTCCGGCACACAGTTTTAATCTGCCAGGAAGTTTCATATCAGCGCGCACTCCGCTGCAGAGTGAAAATCTCATTCTGACTGCAATCATCTACTGTATTTTATAGGTTGGGGATATTTGACGCCATCGACTTTCTTATGTCCGTTGATTACTGGAGACAAGTGAGTCTACTGCGGCGCCCATGGCGTTTTATTTCTCTATCGAGTCTCGTCTGTTTCAGGTGGTCATTTTCGTTTACACGACAGCGCAAAAATTGTGTGTGTTGTGAGAGCTGTCCGTCGTGCAGTTTGGCATTTGAGCGGTGAAAGTGAGGTTATCAGAGGCTATCCTTTTCACGAAAATATCGACATATGGTAAGAAAATGTAGTAATAAACAGTGATAATAGAGTTAATTAATGACCAGACCAGAACTCATGATGGAAGTTGTTGTCAAAGGTCGTGCGGTAAATTCTTCACACCCCGGACGACTCAGAGAATATGAAAAGCGCTATCCGAACATTTCAGAACATATACATTTATTTGCTTAGCAAAATATGTACTTTCAAACACATCAGACAACTTTCCTGGCAGATTAAAACTGTGTGCCGGACCGAGACTCGAACTCGGGACCTTTGCCTTTCGGAGGAGAGCTTCTGTGAAGTTTGGAAAGTAGGAGACGAGGTACTGGCGGAAGTAAAGCTGTGAGGACGGGGCGTGAGTCGTGCTTGGGTAGCTCAGATAATAGCGACACGGTAGTTCAGCGTGTTCGCTCAGAGAGCTGCTTGGCCTCTGTAGTAAAAAACTGAGTGGAAGGATCAACAAACGAACTTTAACGGATGTCATGTGACATCCGCAACAACCAAACACAACGATTAAAAAAAAAAGGCAAAGGTCCCGAGTTCGAGTCTCGGTCCGGCACACGGTTTTAATCTGCCAGGAAAGTTTCATATCAGCGCACACTCCGCCGCAGAGTGAAAATCTAATTCTAGAAACATCAGATAACATTTAGAACACGTTAAATAGCGCCTTTTTGCTTTACCTTTTGTATCTCGTTTTCTTACTAAATACTTAATAACATCAACAATTTTTTTTCGTAAAATAAATCTATTGAAATAATTCTCATTAACTGACATCTGTTCATGCTTTTCCTGTTTGGTGCAAAGTTCGTAGCGTTTTTCCATAAGTTGAATTAGCGCAGCAGATATACCAACAGAGACTTTAGTCATCAATAATACATTCTCCTTCACTATTTACAATAATCTGCCAACGCTGGGGTAACATCTCGATTCCGAGACTGTAGAAATCATGTGGTTTTGAGGCGAAGAACTGTCGACCATATTCGGAGTTCATTGTCATCCATAACATTATCTTTTATGGATGAGCGCAGGTCTCTGTCCGGGGACTGGCTAATTCCAAACATTCCTTTCTTTTCCTTATGTTAGCATAAATACGCAATTTCTCTTCACCAGTAAGGATACAGAATAGGAATAGTCAATGTCGTTTAAGAGCCAACTGATGGAGAGCAAGCAGGGATGCACATATTGCCACCTGCTGATTTTTGTGATGTTGGCTTAGAGCATGTGGTACCCATACACCCGATTTTTTAACCTTCTCCATTGCTTGAAAATGTTACACGATGGTCGAATGGTCACAGTTCATCACATCTGCCAGTACTCGAGTACACTGAAGTGGATTAATACCATCAAACGATCTTCATCAAAGCCCGAAAGTCTCTCTGAACGTGGAGCATTGCTAATGTTAAAACGATCCTCCTCAAAACGAGAAAACCACTTTCTTGCTGTGCTCTGTCCAGAGGAAATATCCCCATACACGGCGCAAATGTTCCTGGATGCCTCCGCTGCTGTGGCCTCTTTATTGAACTCAGATGGAAGAATGTGTCGAAAATGTTCCGATTTTTCCACTTGGCACTCCATTTTCTAGCGTCCATAGTTCCACTCACTATCTCCTATGACAATATGTAAACTCAGACAGCAACTGTGAACACAATCATTAAATAAACCAATAGCAATCGCAATACCAACATGCGAAACAAAAATGCTGCGAACTTATCCAACAACTTAATATTTATGCATAGTGTAGCCTTCTTCTCTGAAAATGTATATACCTTTCTAGTTTCATATATTTCATCTCTGAGAAAACAGTAACAGGAAGAAATACGAAGTCCTTGGGTAACTTTTCAATGTGTCGCAAAAACAAAGCAAACTACACAATAAAGATTAAGACATGTAAACACAAAATCTGTTTTATAATAGGTGCGAGTTCGGTCAGAGTAGGTTAACTTCCGATGTTAGAAAATGCAGCCGTATTCCCTTGTTTCTACGCATGAGCAATCTGCATCAAACTCAGAACTTTAGAACTCCACACGCGGCACAATCTGTGGATCACTGACGTCACAGACAATCGCGTCATAGTTGTTTGCTGATTTACACGCAGTGGCGAAAGGCGCACGCACTTCGAGTAGTAGATTTTGATCAGAAATTCGTTCGTGTAGAGCATGCTTACAGTTCAAGTGGTTCAAATGGCTCTAAGCACTATGGGACTTAACACCTGAGGTCATCAGTCCCATAGACTTTGAACTACTTAAACCTAACTAACATAAGGGCATTACACACGTCCATGCGCGAGGCAGGATTGGAACCAGCGACTGTAGCAGCCTCGTAGTTCCGGACTGAAGCGCCTAGGACCGCTCGGCCACAGCGGCCCGCCATGCTTAAGGGATCAGTGGTTGATTGCCCTTCGTTTAATGTCGTACCCCGCATTTATCTCTATATCTGCACTGAAAGCCACGTGGGCTAGCCGCGTGGTTAGAGGCGCCATGTCACGGATTGCGCGGCCCCTCCCGCTGGAGGTTCGAGTCCTCCCTCGGGCATGGGTGTTTGTGTTGTTCTTAGCATAAGTTAGTGTGAGTCAGCAGTTTGATCCGTTAGGAATTCACACACTTTTTTTTTTGCACTGCAAATATGGACACAACAGTGATTTCATATTGCACCTCCCCTCCCCCCCTCCCCCCTCCATCCCCCTCCCCCCGCGAGCATGCAGTGCCGCAACACGACGTGGCATGGACTCGACTAATGTCTGAAGTAGTGCTGGAGGAAATTGACACCATGGATCCTGCAGGGCTGTCCATAAATCCGTAAGATTACGAGTGGGTGGAGATGTCTCCTGAACAGCACGTTACATGCCCTACCAGATATGCTCAATAATGTTCATGTATGGGGAGTTTGGTGGCCAGCGTAAGTGTTTAAACTCAGAAGAGTGTTCCTGGAGCCATTCTGTAGCAATTCTGAACGTTTGGGGTGTCGCATTGTCCGTCGGAATGCACAATAGACAAGAATGGATGCAGGTGATCACATAGAATTCTTAAGTACGTGTCACCTATCAGAGTCGTATCTAGACATATCAGGGGTCCCATATAATTTCAATTGCACACGTCCCACACCATTACAGAGCCTCCGCCAGCTCGAACAGTCCCCTGCTGACATGCATGTTCCATCGATTCGTAAGGTTGTCTCCTCACACGTCGATCCGCTTGATACAATTTGAAACGAGACTCGTCGGACCAGGCAATATATTTCCAGTCATCAACAGTCCAATGTCGGTGTTGACGGGCACAGGCGAAGCGTAAAGTTTAGTGTCGTGCAGTCATCAAGGGTACACCAGTGGACCTCCGGCTCGAAAGCCCACATCGATGATGTTTCGTTGAATGGTTCGCACGCTGACACTTGTTGATGGCCCAGCAATGAAATCTGCAGCAATTTGAGAAATGGTCGCACTTCTGTCACGTTGAACGATTCTATTCAGTCGTCGTTGGTCCCGTTCCTGCAGGATCTTTTTCCGGCCGCAGCGGTGTCGGAGATTTGATGTTTTACCGGATTCCTGATATTCACGCTCCACTCGTGAAATGGCCGTACGGGAAAATCCCTACTTCATCGGTATCTCGGATAAGCTGTGTCACATCGCTCCTGCCCCGACTATAACACCACGTTCAAACTCACTTAAATCTTGATAACCTGCCATTGTAGCAGCAGTAACCGATCCAACAACTGCGCCAGACACTTGTCTTATACAGGCGTTGCCGACCGAAGCGCCGTATTCTGCCTGTTTTCTGTATTCTGTATTTGAATACGCAAACCTATACCAGTTTCTTTGACGCTTCAGTGTATATCACAGTAGACAGCCAGAAGAATCGGGTTTCATACTTAAGACAAATAAGACTGCAAGTTGTACGATAAATGAAGTAATTAATCATGTAATAGTACGCAAACGGCGCATAGTCATCAAATCAGTGAACTTACAAAATGGAAAGGTGAAGCTGAAGCATATAATCCGATCACGCAAAAAATCATGGATAAATAACAGATATGTTAAATAAATATAAGCTCACAGTCTTCCAAAACTATGGAAATTATTAGGAATTGGCTTGAGAGTAACAACATGGGCGCCTTACATTTAAGAAAAAAATGACGATTGAAATTTCGGTGCTCTCATAATCGAATCGATAAAAATATGTTACAACCTTAGCCACATTTGCCCAGCGTTCACAAGTATTGGCGGTCCAATGTACTTTGTACTAAACTTACATGGTAATTCCAAGTTACATCTGCCCATCGTTCTGCTGGATACGTACCGCACCTCCTGGCACGGCCTACTGCAATGACTCGGACTGCTGGACTGTTTCCGCTTCCTGCCTGGTTCAGCCACTACATTGCAACTTGCATGCCATCTATTGCGCATCCAAACCTGCTTTTTTTTAATACCTTGTGTAGGGGACACGCCGCTCGTAACGTCAGACGTCCTCACAATCTGCCCTATTAGCTTACTAAGTGTGATTTCCTTACATGCCTACTTATTGCGTCTAAGTATGTCTAATAATCCTGTGGTTTAACACGAATCATTGTTTAACGTTGCTACCAAAAATCTCTAAAGATTTTTACTTCATATTCTTACACGATATTCTAATAAACATTCAGACGGACGTAGGCTATATTTTTTAATATTTGTGGTACATGAATAAATAAATATACTTTATAAAGAGGAATGTTGTTAGCAAAAATTTCGAAAATGTCTTGCCCAATTTACTTGAAAATTCCACGCGATACTCAAATAAATGATTGGACAAACTTACGAAGGGGCAACATCGTTAGCAAAAATATCGAAAAGTTCTTGACTGATTTTCTTCAGATTTTTACTCGATGCTCCAATAAACGTTCGGTCGGACACGGTTCCATATTTTTAAAGACGAAACGTTGAGCAAAGAGCTCGAAAATTTCTTAAGCGATTTCCTTCAAACTCTTACACCATTCTCCAAGAAAAGTTTGTACTTCAATTTTTTACACAATACTCTGATAAACATTCGCCACGGACATAGGATACATACCTTTTAATGTACAGTATATGGTATCTACTCTGATAAGCCACGACGTTATGACCACATACCAAATAGCCGGTGTGTCCACTTTGGCACGGATAACAGCGGAGGCGCGTCATGGCATGGAAGCGATGAGGCCTCGGTAGGTCGCTGGAGTGAGTTGGCACCACGTCTGCACACACAAGTCACCTAATTCCCGTAAATTCCGGAGAGGAGGGCGACGAGCTCTGACGCCACGTTCAATCACATCCCAGATGTGTTCGATCGGCTTCAGATCTGGTGAGTTGGGGAGGGGGGCAGCACATCAACTGGAACTCGCTACTATGGTCCTCGAACCACTCCATCGCACTCCTGGTCTTGTGACATGGCGCATTATCTTGTTGAAAAATGCCACTGACCTCGAGAAACATAATCATCATGAAGGGGTGTATGCGGTCTGCAACGAGTGAACGGTACTCCTTGGCAGTCATGGTGCCTTGAACGAGGTCCACAAGACCCATGGATGCGCACGTGAATGTTCCACAGAGCATACTGGGTCCACTGTCAGCTTGTCTCCATCCCGCAGAACAGGTGTCAAGGAGCTGTTCCACTGGAAGACGAGGGGTTCACGCCCTTCCACCAGCATGATGGAAAAGGTATCGGGATTCATGGGACCATGCAACGCTCTGCCACTGAGCCATCTCCAGTGCCGGTGGTCTAGTGCTCATTTTAGTCCTAGTTGCCGATGTCGTGGTGTTAACATTGGCACATGCATGGGTGTCGGCTGCGGAGGCCCATTGTTAGAAGTGTTCGGTGCACTGTGTGTTCAGGCACAATTGCACTCTGGCCAGCATTAAAATCTAATCTCAGTCCCGTCACAATTCGCCGCCTGTCCTCGTTTACTAGTCTGCCCAGCCTACGATATTTGGTATCTGTAATGAGGGGCGGCCACCCAACCCCACGACGCCTGTACGTGGTTGCACCTCGGTTTTGCCACGTGTTGGAGAGACTCACCACAGAACTCCTCGAATACCCGACAAGTCGTACAGTTTCCGAAACGATCTTGCCGAGCCTCTGGGCAATGACAATCTGCCGTCGGTCAAATTCAGATAGATGGCGCAACTTCCCCATTCTACACACCGACACCACGCCCTTACTGATATTACACGCCTTGCGTGTGTCTGACTAGCCATCATTCCTCTCCAGATGATTCTGCTGGAGCCTGAACGGGTTTATAGTGACGGTAGGTCGATTGTCATAATGTTCTTCTAGGACTTCTCGATTCATTTTCACATATAGAATCACTTCACAAATTATGTGACATTCCTTCTGAATCACCCTGAATTCCTTCTGAATCATCACTGCGTATATATATATATATATATATATATATATATATATATATATATATATATATATATATATATATATACGCAGTGATGATTCAGAAGGAATATATATATATATATATATATATATATATATATATATATATATATCAAATAATGACGAACCGATTCCATAGACCGAACGTGAGGAGAGGGGCTAGTGTAATTGTTTAATACAAACCATACAAAAATGCACGGAAGTATGTTTTTTAACACAAAGCTAAGTTTATTTAAATGGAACCACGTTAGTTTTGTTAGCACATCTGAACAAATACGTAATCAGTGCCGTTTGTTGCATTGTAAAATGTTAATTACATCCGGAGATATTGTAACCTAAAGTTGACGCTTGAGCACCACTCCTCCGCTGTTCGATCGTGTGTATCGGAGAGCACTGCAACATACATCGCGTTTCTACAGAATGATCTGCCAACGTTGCTCGCAAATGTCCCACTGGAAACGCATCGACGTATGTGGTATCAACATGATGGTGCACCTGCACATTCCGCAATTAACACTAGGCTGACCCTTGACAGGATGTTCGACGGGCGTTTCATAGGACGTGGAGGACGCATAAATTGGCCAGCCCGTTCTCCTGATCTTACACCTCTGGACTTCTTTCTGTGGGGTACGTTAAAGGAGAATGTGTACCGTGATGTGCCTACATCCCCAGAGGATATGAAACAACGTATTGTGGCAGCCTGCGGCGACATTACACCAGATGTACTGCGGCGTGTACGACATTCATTACGCCAGAGATTGCAATTGTGTGCACCAAATGATGGCCACCACATTGAACATCTATTGGCCTGACATGTCGGGACACACTCTATTCCACTCCGTAATTGAAAACGGAAACCACGTGTGTACGTGTACCTCACCCCTCATGGTAATGTACATGTGCGTCAGTGAAAATACCAATAAAAAGGTTTTAGCATGTGGACGTAATGAGCTGTTCCAGTCTCTTCTGTACCTAAGGTCCATCACCGTTCCCTTTGGGTCCCTACGTAATTCGGTGCTCTCCGATACACACGATCGAACAGCGGAGGAGTGGTACTCAAGCGTCAACTTTAGGTTACAATATCTCCGGATGTAATTAACATTTTACAATGCAACAAACGGCACTGATTACGTATTTGTTTATATGTTCAGATGTGCTAACAAAACTAACGTGGTTCCATTTAAAAAAACGTAGGTTTGTGTTAAAAAAACATACTTCCGTGCATTTTTGTATGGTTTGTATTAAACAATTACACTAGCCCCTCTCCTCACGTTCGGTCTGTGGAATCGGTTCGTCAGTATTTGATGTGGTTTACGAAATATATCCAGCGGTAACGTTAGGTGACTCACCCTGTATATATATATATATATATATATATATATATATATATATATATATATATATATATATGGTGATTCAGAAGGAATGTCACATAATTTGTGAGGTGATTCTACATGTGAAATTGAACCGAGAAGTCCTATGAAAATGTGTCGATTTTTGATCGTTGCGGGACTGGAGCATGTTGAAGGATACACATACCAATGAATGATTAGGAAGACAGATGTGAATATTAGTTACCGAAATGCTGTGTAGGCACTGTGGTGGACAGAATAATGGTGGGACAGATGATTGATCCATCCTACAAGAGGTGTTCAATAAATCCCCCACCTTTCTCAACACACTTGTCGCCGTGTTGTGTTTCACATCGAACATCATCTCGGCAGGCTTCAATGCGGACAAAGCGACGGTGATGCGAATGACAAGTTCTTTACGTGTATCCACCTTCGTAGCGTACGCATCCCCCTTTAGGCAGTCCTATAAACAGAAGTCTAATGGGATTGATCTGGCAAGCGTGTTAATGGGTCTGCTACGGCCAATCCACCGTTAAGGAAATGTGTTACTTAGGTACTGGAATACATGTTCGATACAGTGAATCGGTAATCCATTATGTTACAGGGACATTTGCCGTCGTTACTCTAATGTCTCGTCTTCCAAAAGTGCTGGTAGGTCTTGTATCAGGAAATGTGCGTGGGCTGCAACTCTCATGCGGTTTGGCAGGAACACAGGCCCTATCACCAGGTCATCAACCATGCTACACCAGACGTTCACTGAGAACCAAACATGGAATCTTGTTCCCTTAGTGTCATGTTGGTTTTCCATCGCCCATGTATGATAATTGCGGGTGTTCATGATACCACTGCGTGTAAATGTAGCCTCATCTGTAAATAAAATGTATTGCGCGACGTCTCCGTGTACATCCAATCATTCACAAAACCGTTGTCTGTTTAGTGAGTAACCTGGATACAGCTGCTAACGGGCTGCACATGGAATCGCTACAAGCCCTCGAAATGTAACGTACGCCACACTCGCGTTTGTGGAAAATCGAGCTGACGGCTGACTGGTGATGGGACTCCGTTGTACCATTGTAATAATGTCTTCCCTTTCCTCAATTGACTGGACGACTTCACGTTCTGATGTTACATATACAATGAATAGTGTTCCGGACTCGTGTAATGTTTGAAAATCCCTGGAAAACGCGCCGGCATAGGGGGTTCGTCGATCAAGGAAACGTCTCTGGTATTCTGTCAAAGCCCCACGGGCACTGTCATTACAGTGCCTCTACACAAACAACATGTCTGCGTATTCTGCAGGAGTGTACGTATGCGGAAAGTGCCATTCAGGGACGCAATGGAATTGCTGTGATTCAACCAAGAACAGATACTTTTTAAATGTTTTATTTTAGTGCCATGACCGTTTTCGGACTACCACGTCCATCTTCAGATGGTTAATGTTTTCGTCACATAAACTTTTTGATCAACAGCATGTCGTCTGCTCCACAATACGTTCCAGTAGATGGCGATATGTCTTGTCGTGGTCCACGTGGTTTTCTAGCTAGATGTATATGCTCTTGAATTCCACCACAACACACGTATTGTAAGTAAATTACTGTGGCACACTTCATAATACTCTTGAAATGTGTGTTGAACATCGCATATGTGTTACACACTTGATGTTTTTCTTTTAGGATGGATCAGTCATCTGTCCCACCATTATTCTGTCCACCACAACGCCAATACAGCATTTCGGTAAGTAACTTTCACACATATCCATTCATGGAAGTGTGTGGTCTTCAACCTGTTCCATTCTGTTGGATAGCGGTTGTAAATCGGAACATGTTAACAGGACTTTCTCGGTTTATTTTCACATGAAGAATCACCTCATAAGCTATGTGACATTTCTCCTGAATCACCATGTAACAGGGGAACATTTTTAGCAAAAATCTCGAAAAGTTTTTGATCGATTTCCTACAGATTTTTATACGATATTCTAATAGTCATTTGGATAAACAAAGGATATGTATTGTTCAAGAAATATAATATATAAATTTATTCATAACAGGGAAAAGTTGTTAGCAAAAAATTCCGAAAAAAATTTGGCTGGTTTACTTCAAATTTTTACTTGATTCTTTAATAAAAATTAAGATAGACATAGGCTACACATATTTTTTATAGAAAAAATCTTGTTTTCGTACACAATGTCAGTGAATGTTACATACTGCACTTTTTCACAGTGAAGATTATGGAGAAACCAGAGAAAACAGAAAATAAAAGCCTATTGATCGAGCTGAAACTCCAGCGAAACGTGTCTGAGTAACAGCAGAAAAGATAAAATTGTATTTTGCTCAAAGCAGATTCCCTCCTAAAACAAATCTGAAGCTTTATCAGTTTTAGCATAGGATACCCAGTCACCAACACTATTATCTGTCTTCTCTTTTAACATCCAATTAAAATTGACATCCTCAACCAGAATCATACGTTCATAATTTAGGAAAACGTGTGTTTCAATTTCTTCCTCAGAGCAATTCTCCGTTGCAATGTTTTTCTCATTACCACTCAACCTTACTTCTGTAATCAATTCATTACCATTACATTATTACTTATATTCAATGGCATATTCATATCACGAACAAGTATTTCACTATCTACAACATCATTGCTTCAAAATTTGGTAATAATAGTACCTATTTCACTTTGAATATACTTATTTACACTGTTTGCACAACTCTCCTTATTACTCATCAATATCCTTACAGCTACCCTTTCCTCAAAATTACTTTGATTGTTATTTATTGCTTTGCCCCTTGAGTTCTCATCTAGCTCTTCTTTTGCGATTGAGGAAACTAGTGCATCTTTTCCAGATATTTTAGTAATTTTACCTGAAACAAATCCACATTGTTTTCAACATTTGCCGGTGCAGCAACATTATTTATATCACATACTTGTTCTACAGGAAAGTGGCAACATGTTATTTAATATAGTGATTTCTCTTATTCAGTTTACTGTATTTATTACAAACCCCCAAATTTTTTACTACCTATAATAGTATCCACATGACACACACTCACCTCTTTCCTCTCCCTGTCATACTCAGTTATCGTCATATTGTACCCTTGTCTAGCCCTGTTCTTTGCATAATTAAAAGCTCTCCTGCAGACCCAGGTGAGGTACCAGTTAGTTTCCTGACTTTCTGCTCTGAAAATTGCCGGCCGAAGTGGCCGAGCGGTTCTAGGCGCTGCAGTCTGGAACCGCGAGACCGCTACGGTCGCATGTTCGACTCCTGCCTCGGGCATGGATGTGTGTGACGTCCTTAGGTTAGTTAGGTTTAACTAGTTCTAAGTTCTAGGGGACTAATGACCTCAGAAGTTGAGTCCCATAGTGCTCAGAGCCATTTGAACCATTTTGCTCTGAAATTGGTATCTGGCAGCCCCTCAAATTTTGCATCTTGCCTACCATTATCTCTTCTTGACTCAAAATCATTCCTTCTTCCCCAAAATCGTTTATTTTCTCCCTGCTGCCTATTTCTCCAGTCCCTATCCTGATTACTGTCTCCACTTCTCTCATCTCTCCGTCTATGACCACTAGTTTCGTTCCTACCATGTTGTTTCTGTTCAACAAATTTTTATCCATAACATAGAGCCCTGTCCATATTTAACTTTCAGACCTTGGCCATATTTGATCAGCATTCATACGCATGCGGTGGTACAATGTACCTAATCGACACGAGAATTCCAAGTTGCATCCGATCACCGGCCCGCTGGATACTAACCACACCTCTTCGCATGGTCCTCTGCAGTGACCGGGACCGCTGGACAGTTGTTGCATACCTGCCTGGATCGACCACCACGTCGCAAATTGCCAGACACATATCGCTCAATCAAATCCGCTGTTTATAAATGAACTGCACAGCAGGCGCACCACTCGAACGTCACAATGATTCCTTTGTTTTAAGGCACTTATTTGTTGTGTCAAATATATTTGACAATTTTGTAAGTTTGTTCTCTTTATCTCCGTCATATTCATGTGTAGTCTCACATCCTAGATAGTTAAAACATTTAAATGCACTGTTGACCGTTACAGTTACCATAGCATGAGGGCAGCATCCAAAAGACGTCAAAATCAGCATATAGTGTGCTACCCGTTGACATCTGCACATACACTCCTGGAAATTGAAATAAGAACACCGTGAATTCATTGTCCCAGGAAGGGGAAACTTTATTGACACATTCCTGGGGTCAGATACATCACATGATCACACTGACAGAACCACAGGCACATAGACACAGGCAACAGAGCATGCACAATGTCGGCACTAGTACAGTGTATATCCACCTTTCGCAGCAATGCAGGCTGCTATTCTCCCATGGAGACGATCGTAGAGATGCTGGATGTAGTCCTGTGGAACGGCTTGCCATGCCATTTCCAGCTGGCGCCTCAGTTGGACCAGCGTTCGTGCTGGACGTGCAGACCGCGTGAGACGACGCTTCATCCAGTCCCAAACATGCTCAATGGGGGACAGATCCGGAGATCTTGCTGGCCAGGGTAGTTGACTTACACCTTCTAGAGCACGTTGGGTGGCACGGGATACATGCGGACGTGCATTGTCCTGTTGGAACAGCAAGTTCCCTTGCCGGTCTAGGAATGGTAGAACGATGGGTTCGATGACGGTTTGGATGTACCGTGCACTATTCAGTGTCCCCTCGACGATCACCAGAGGTGTACGGCCAGTGTAGGAGATCGCTCCCCACACCATGATGCCGGGTGTTGGCCCTGTGTGCCTCGGTCGTATGCAGTCCTGATTGTGGCGCTCACCTGCACGGCGCCAAACACGCATACGACCATCATTGGCACCAAGGCAGAAGCGACTCTCATCGCTGAAGACGACACGTCTCCATTCGTCCCTCCATTCACGCCTGTCGCGACACCACTGGAGGCGGGCTGCACGATGTTGGGGCGTGAGCGGAAGACGGCCTAACGGTGTGCGGGACCGTAGCCCAGCTTCATGGAGACGGTTGCGAATGGTCCTCGCCGATACCCCAGGAGCAACAGTGCCCTAATTTGCTGGGAAGTGGCGGTGTGGTCCCCTACGGCACTGCGTAGGATCCTACGGTCTTGGCGTGCATCCGTGCGTCACTGCGGTCCGGTCCCAGGTCGACGGGCACGTGCACCTTCCGCCGACCACTGGCGACAACATCGATGTACTGTGGAGACCTCACGCCCCACGTGTTGAGCAATTCGGCGGTACGTCCACCCGGCCTCCCGCATGCCCACTATACGCCCTCTCTCAAAGTCCGTCAACTGCACATACGGTTCACGTCCACGCTGTCGCGGCATGCTACCAGTGTTAAAGACTGCGATGGAGCTCCGTATGCCACGGCAAACTGGCTGACACTGACGGCGGCGGTGCACAAATGCTGCGCAGCTAGCGCCATTCGACGGCCAACACCGCGGTTCCTGGTGTGTCCGCTGTGCCGTGCGTGTGATCATTGCTTGTACAGCCCTCTCGCAGTGTCCGGAGCAAGTATGGTGGGTCTGACACACCGGTGTCAATGTGTTCTTTTTTCCATTTCCAGGAGTGTAATTAGTATTTCAACACAATCACACAAAGTAGGTAGAAGTTGCGAGGTGCCGGGGCTAGCAGTGTATTTATCACTAAATTCTACTAGAATCCACATATGTAAATCATGCTCTAAGCCCCCCCTATTCTAACTCCGACTTTTGCTGTTGCACAAGGATAAAAAAAATACGCGAACTGACTCTAATCAACCCTGTCAGTGGAGTAGAAGAGAGTTTGGCACCTGCAATAATTTAATTTGATAAATAAGTTAAATAAACAAAGGTTTCATTAGCATAGTGAGGAATGATAGGGTTGCTCTATCGATTAACAGAATGAAAGTTCTGTCCAAAATAACAATATGATTTATTAAGACTAAACACAGAATAGTAAAAGAAACACAGGAAATATTTATAATACATCAAATTGGCTCAAATTGGAGATTCATACAAACACTGTAAAGGTGAAGTTGTCCCTAAACTAGATCGTGAGGTTTAAGACGAGGTGGTATGTGGAGCCAATTCCTTGCCACTCAAATCTCAAGAGAGACACACAGCTAACCCAACAGTAATTGCTGCTACTCAAGACAGAACAAAGTTAGAAAAAGACGAACAGGCGCGGTCTGCTGAGCTCTGATTATCACCTAGGAAAATCCCTATCTGCCGGTGCTACGGACATACATTACCAAACTGTCTTCTTGACTGCCAGGACACGATCTGGCGTACCGGAGCTGTTGGCTGGTTGCTTCGACGTCCTCAACCGAAAGGCGACTGCCGACTCTCTAGAGCACCCGTACAGGCCGAACACACAACATTCCCGCCCCCACGACAGTGGCCGTGGTTACGTTCCAATCAGCAACTCGAAAACCGGCGGAAATTCCACTCCATTGCCGGGGCACTACCATTCCACCAATGGAGATTCTTGGCGCCAATTTCTGTGCTGATTTTGCTCCGTCACGGAGCTATGCCCTGAGCAAGCCAATCACAGTTCCTATTTTGCAGAAAGCGCGGGAATTTTCCCGCCACAGCTGCCTGGGTACATAAGTCATTCCCACGCCTCGCCGGTAGCCCGCCAGAAAGTGTTTTCGCTAAGCTTCTGCGAAGCAACGGAACCTCCAGCCCAGCCGCCACTTCCTGCCCCCGCGGGCGCGTCTCCTGACAATGTCGGCGTCCGGAAAGTATTCACTCGACCCCCCACACCTGTCGGCCTACCCTTTCAAAGTCAGAAGAGCCCGCCTGTCACTGGACCACCCGGGTGGCGAAAGACGCTGCATGGGAAGTCCGCGTGTGAAGGAATAGCAACCCTCCACCGCATGCAACTAGAGAGGAGAATCGTAAGATAGAAATATGAGAGGGGGCTCATGCCACCCTCAAAGTAAGACCATCTCCATCTGTATAGAAAGAAATATTACTCAGCGTGTTTCTCGTTCAGAAACTGTATGTTACATAGAAGATCGTGTTATAACTCATGTAAGAAGGAGGAATGTCTGTGTTGGATTTCGACAGCAGCAGGGTCTCAGCCTATCGGGACTGCGCTTTGTTGTTCCGTGATATTGCTGCTCGTGTTGGGCTGGACCCCACAATTGCCATGCGAATGTGGAAGTAACCGGTTCAGGAGGGTCGTATTCACAACTACGCAGGATCTTAACGGCTCCTCGCCGCTAACGCACGAGACGGCAGACATTTTGTCTCCCGGCCCTGCAGGATCGCACACCCCGTCGTGAACCTTGAGTCAGGGAATGGTATTGTTTCGAGCAGTACACGTTTCCACATACACAGTGTGATGACATCAGTAGCATCACAGACAGTCACCACAGATATCACTGTTGCGGCTTCAGTTGACGTGACAGAGAAGTGCCAGTTCTGAGTATCGATGTGTGGGGTCCCCAAGGAAATTGAGCGTTGTCAGACTGCGATCATTGTCATGTGCGCTGACCATTGAGTACATAACACGATCACCTCTGGTTCACACAGCTGGTGATTTGGACAGTAAGGCTTCTGTTCCCGCCCGGTTAGCCGTGCGGTCTAGCACACTGCTTTCCGGTGTGCCGGCCAGTCTGTGGATAGTTTTTAACACCTGCCTCGGCGAATGCGGGCTGGTTCCCCTTATTCCGCCTCAGTTACACTATGTCGACGATTGCTGCGCAAACACTTTCTCCACGTACGCGTACACCATAATTACCACGCAAACATTGGGGTTACACTCGTCTGGTGTGAGACCACAGAGGGCTACGCGGGGACGAAGCAAGAAAAAAAGGTTCAAGTGGCTCTTAGCACTATGCGACTTCTGAGGTCATCAGTCACCTAGAACTTAGAACTACTTAAAGCTAACCAACCTAAGGACATCACACACATCCATGCCTGAGGCAGGATTCGAACCTGCGACCGTAGCGGTCGCTCGGTTCCAGACTGTAGCGCCTAGAACCGCACGGCCACTCCGGCCGGCGGGAACGAAGCCTTTCCGTCTTTTCTAGGTCCCCAGTTCCATACAATACAATACAATACAAGGCTTATATTTCTGATGTGTTAAAGCCAGCGGCTGTTCTGTATCTTCTAGATTTTCGCGACGTTTTCTCATAACACAAGACTGATTGTCACTTACACTATCCTTATCTACCTTGATACAGAATGCGGTTGACTGTTTCCATGTCTAGCATACTGTGCAGTTCTCTCGTTCGATTGAAAATATCTGCTCATAGATTGCCGAAAAAACAGAATGCCACCACACACCAAACACATGATTTATGAACTGGTCCTTAAAGTTGAAGGAGAGTGAAATTTCGTACCCATATCTGTCATGAAATCACAGTTCAACTTTATATTCAGCCGTGTTAGAGCCGTCGTTGCTGCCAAAATAGCAGTTCTGAGTGCTAGATTCTGTAACCTCTGTGTCTCCGAATCACCAACAAATTTAATGGTGTCTTCTTCCGTACTGTACGAGTGTATGCACAATGAGTAAAATTTCTTCATTTGCATTCCATCCTGGTGTTGCGATTTTCATGGCCAGTAGTGTACTTAATTTGTGATAATATTTCTTTTGAGCAACAGTCTATGTTTCTTCAAAAAATTACTTAAGTCTCTAGCAACATGAATCGCGTAATCCAGTGAATGTCGCGACCTGTGAAAATCTTCGAGGCTTCAAAATTCGCAGTTAAAGTTATGTAAGCCTTCTAAAGAGTTGTTCGCTAATCAAAGTTCGCTGGACCGCTGGTGGACCCCCGTGACGATGCTGTGGGACTTCCGTGGCCGTGAGAGCGCGTCTGGAAGGCCAGTCGGTCTCGTCCCGAGGAGACTGCGGCATTCCATGGGCCATCGTGACGTCACAACAGGTTAGTGACTCCCGCCGGAACTCCACGGCCACGCGTGCGCCCAGAGTGCGTCTCAGAAATTCTGGGCACGGTTGCGTCATCTTGCGTAGCTGTTGCACATCTCTGTGCGTGCAGCCACCATTACAGCGCGCACTGATCGGGAAGTGTTGGGACCTCGGAAGCACCTCTGAAGTCCGCGACAGCCTACAGTACTCATTTTATTTCCTTCTACGTAAGTCACTGTATCGAACGTGGCAGAGAGAACTTTTCACTAATAGTAGGGGAAGGAGTAGAAGAAGGCATTACTCGATAATATGGGCTTGGTATTAGGGATGTGAGAGGAGAACGACTAACTGAGTCCTGCAATAGACCGTTAAAAATATCATAAGAGCGGGACGAATGCTTGAAAAATGCTGGGAAATACGAGAAGATTCCATACGGGTTACCTCATGGACAGATAGAGGTTCCGAAATCATGTATCTGATTGTAAGGTATACCCAGGACCAGATATACTCGGATGAGAACTTAGTAATGATGAAGAGCAGGGTAAAGTTTAAGACAAAAGTGCAGAAGTGCAGAAGAATCAATTTGGAAAGAAGTGGGATATTGAAATACTGAGTAATGGCGAAATGAGTTTGAAGTTCTCTGAAGCTGTAGATACTGTGATAATGAACACTACGGTAAGCAGTACAGTTGAAGAAACATGGGAATCCCTAAAAAGGACAATGACAGAAGATGGACAGACTGTGGTGTCACCGCCAGACACCACACTTGCTAGGTGGTAACTTAAATCGGCCGCGGTCCTGTAGTACATGTCGGACCCGCGTGTCGCCACTGTGTAATCGCAATCCTAGCGCCACCACATGGCAGGTCACAAGACACGGACTAGACCTCGCCCCAGTTGTACGGAAGACATAGCTTGCGACCAGACGTACGAAGCTTTCCTCTCATTTGCCGAGAGACAGATAGAATAGCCTTCAGCTTAGTCCATAGCTACTACCTAGCAAGGCGCCAATTGTATCAGTGCTAATAGCGTACTAATATTCAAGAGAGATGTATTCCAACAAGAGAATAAAGATAAGTATTAAACGCATCTACGTACTTTTCCTCTTATTCATTAATAAGTCTCATGTTCCAGAACTTCAAGCCCGTCTGCGTTAGTTTAGCGTGCACCTAGCTACCTCATTGTGTCTATGCTGTATGAACAAGACACAACACAGACAAACATACGTACAAGGAAGGTAACTGCGAAGAAACCTTGGGTAAGAGAAGAAATGCTTCAATTGATCGATGAAAGAAGAATGTACAAAACGTCCAAGGAAATTCAGGAATACAGAAATATAAGTCACTCAGTGATGAAACAAATAGGAAGGACAGGGAATCAAAGACGAAATGGCTCTAAGAAAAATGTGGAGAAATCGAAAAAGAAATGGTTGCCGAAAGGACTGATTTAGCATACAGAAAACTCAATTAAAAGGAAGAAGATCAACGTTAAGAGTTCGACGCGAATAAAACCGCTAAGCGCAGATGAGCATGCAAATAGGTGGAAAGAGTACACTGAAGGCCTCTACGATGGGGTGGAAATGTCTGAAGACGTAACAGAGGAAGAAATGGGAGCCTATATGGAAGATCTAGGGAACCCAGTACAAGAGTAAGAGTTCAATACAAGTTTGGAGGACTTGTGGTCCAAGAAGGCACAAGCGATGGATAACATTCTTACAGACTTTTTGATCAGTGGTGGAAGTGTCAACCATGCCGCTATTCAAGTTGGTGAGTAGAATTTATGAGTCTGGAGACATTTGGTAAAATATCATCTGCACAATCCGAAGGTAGGAAGTACATATAAGCGCGAGAACTATTGCACAGTCAGCTTAACGGTTCATACATTCCAAGTTGGTGGCAGAGATAATATACCGAGGAATGGAAAAGAAAACTGAGGATCAATTAGATGTCGATCAGTTTGGCTTTCAGATACGTAAGGGCATAAGAGAAGCAGTTTTGGCACTGCGATTAACAATGAAAGCTAGACTTAGCTAAAATCAAGATACGTTCATAGGATTCGTCCACCTACAAAAAGCGTTCTACCGTATAAAATGTACCAGATGTTCGAAGTAGATGTTCTAAATAGAAGTAAGCTACAGGTAAATACACAATATTTACAAGAACCATGAGGGATCGATAAGAATGGAATACCAAGAGCAAAGTGCTTGGATCAAAAAGGGTAATGCATGTGTGTAGTCTTTCGTCTCCACTACTCAGTCTATACATCGAAGAAGCAATGACTAATATTAAATAAAGGTTCAAAAATGGGATTACAATTCAATGTTAAGATTCGCTGAAGATATTGCTGTCCTCAGTGAAATTGAAGAAGAAATACAGCACGTGTTGAATAGAATGAAAAGTCTAATGAATACGCCGTACCGATTGAGAGTAAGCCGAAGCCAGACGAAGGTAATAATGCGCAGCAGAAATGAGATTAGTGACCACGATGTAAGCGAAGTTAAGTAATTGCGCTACCTTGGAAACAAAATAACGCATGACGGACGAAGCAAGGACATAAAGACCAGACCAGCACGGGCAAACACGGCGTTCCTGGCCAAGAGAAGTCAACTAGCATCAAACATCGGCCTTAATCTGAGGAAGAAATCTCTCAGAATGTACTCTTGGAGCGCAGCATTGTATGACAGGGATTATGGACTGGAGTAAAACAAGAAAATAAGAGAATCGACGCGTTTGACATATGTTGCTATAGAATGATGTTGAGAATTAGGTGGACTGATAAGATAAGGAATGAAGAGGTTCTCAGCAGGATCAGCACAGAAAAGAACATATGGAGAATACTGACAAGAAGGGACAGGATGACACGGTATATGTGAAGTCATCAGCGTATAACCCCCACGGTACTGTAGGGAGCTGTAGAGACTAAAAACTGTAGGCAAAGACAAAAATTGAAGTACATCCAACAAATAACTGATAAACCAGAATCTTCTGACAATGTAGAGATCATGAGAACACTTTTTCAGTTCCTGACAACATTTCCGTGAACAGCAGTTATGTGTCTTTAATGCAGAGGAATCCTCATGCCATTGATCACTGCCGAATTTACCGTTTTTAGGGCAGTAGGGTGACTTCAACCTTTATCCGCTCCTCCATCCTCTTTCACAAGCTCGTAGGCATAACGTGGGAACTCTTTACAAAGGAATCTTCGGTCGCCATTACTGACGATTTTTTTTATTTCATTTAAAATCTAAATGACGGTTGGTATGGAAAAGTTTTCCCTGTCAGGTAAACATTTTGGTTTCTTTTTTCGTGAAAAATGATCGTAATTTTTTACCCATTTCCCTTTCTAGGTCATTGCAGTTCTCCAGCGTTTTTTTCCATTGAGTAGATTCCCTTCTTATAATGAAAGTACTCATCAACACGTAACGCCAGAAATGCATATCCTCCAATCTCCATCTATTGTACTATAATTCTTTTTCCTTATTTTGTTACCTGAAGATATAACATTTCTGTGTCTTTATATATTGTAATTGTTTATGCATTTATGTCGATGTATAATTGGTTTGTTTTGTAAATATTATTTGTATTTTTACGCTGGGTCTTGCCTAGGGAAAACTATGCTTTCGAATGATTACATCGATAGGTCGTGTGGAGAACCAAAGTGTTTAGGATCTCTGGTAGCGTTGGCTCTGCCGCATGGAGCGCGAGCAGAGGGAGTCTGGCTGGATTAGGACGGTGGAGCAGGTGTGTTGTGTGACGCTCCCGCGAGTTGCTGCGCTTTCGGGATTTGGCAGCATGTAATTGCGCTCGACTTGCTATGATAGTTTCTGACACGGTGTCGCGGACGAGAAGCATTAGCTGGCGCACATCAAGAGCCCGTTTCGCCTGGTGGCCGTGTCGAGAAGAAGGCGCGCCAATATCCAGCTTCTGCAACAGCGACGGCCGACAATGAGTGACGACTTCAATCCTTCAATCAACCAACAAGGAAGACTGGAAGCACGTAAAGTTTTAGAACTGTATGGCAGACCTCAGTATTTCAAACTGTTTCAAAATTACAGCAACGTAGCATGAACCTTTGTTGCTCATTGTCCCGATTGCATTACCAAGCAGGGTCCCTTCCTTTTCCGGAATGAACCCGAGTGTCGTTGAAATTCAAACGCCAGCATTAAAGTAATATCATTCCATTTCACTGCTTTAATTTCAAAATTCAGTTAAATTATTCATAGCTGGCTACAATATTTAGATTACACAAGCACAAATTAAGAGTGCGAGTTTTGTTACCATATTTTAGCTTACCTGTGACTGCAGCTCAGCTTGGTACGTACTAAATGTTACTATTGTTAATTATTCAGAATCATTTAATTCAAGTTCAAAGTCAAATCTCTTATTTCTAAATTGCGTAGATTCAAGTAGCTTTTGAAATGATTGTTGAGGTAGCCCAAGACTAACCTTATTTTATTGAATGTCGTAGTGCTTCAGAAACAAAGTTCACTATTAATTTCAGTCACTAAATTAACTTTCAATTTTCCGGTTTTATTAATTCTTTTGCTAAATTAAGTCAGAGTGTAGCGAAATTTATTACTTCTGACAAACATTCAGTTTTCACACAACACGTGTCAACCTTTAGTGCTAATTATATGTGCATTTATCTTTCATTTTCAGTTATTATAGTAGTTGTCCATAGGACTGGCGACCGTAATTTTTCCCAAATCTCAAATATCTAATTAACGCCAATCAATTGTTAACGTAACGACCACACATTTACTTTCTTTATTGATTTTACCCTTTTCTCAAAATTAATTTCCACCAATTTCATTTGCATTTTTCCTTTCATTTAGATGTAACCCTTTCCTCCCTCTTTACCGACAAATTAACTTCGGTGACGATTGCTTTTCCCAAATTTCCATTAGGTGCACGCGGTTTAATTTTTCACTGCCATTAAGGTCGATAAGTGAGGGGGAGGTTACAAACATATGCCATAACCCCTTCATTGAACTCTAAACGGTTTTGAACCACAAATGTCTTTAGATGTGAGCAGAAGTGGAAGACTAACGATGCCAATTATATTGAATGGGATGGATGCTCGTATCAGTTATCCCGTTGCCAAAACAGCTTCGTGGGAAAGTGTAGAGCCCCGTTGAAATGTTGCTTTTCTTCTTTGTAATACAGGTCTCTTCTTCGTTTTTCTTCCATTCACTTGCTCCAGGATACTTATGCAGTATTCAGCAGATACTGTTTTACTATTTGCGACGTAGTCAGTAGGGAAAGCCTTTTGCATCAGAGACGACGATTCTGTAAAGTTAATAACAGTTGAAATAGACTTTTCCTCCAGCTTACACCCACAGCTTTGGTCGTTGTTTCGTTAACGACGTGACATGACATGTCGGATCAGTGACTCATCGATAACAAAATGACGCGCAAAATCAGTAGGATTCTTTTTAAAGCATTCCAATAATTGCTGAGACATTCGTTTCCGCTGCTTTTTCGTAAATAATTCTTCACGTTCCCTTTCTTCCGATATGCCTGTGGCGACAGCTACTTCACACAGCTTCAGTATCATGTAGGGCACATTCTGGAAGTTTTCATCTACGGTGGCCATATTGGGATCTGCTTCACGTGTAATATTTTCGGGACAGATATGATCACGTTGGGATTAGGCTCCCACTTTACAGTTAAAAACTAAAGAACTGACTGCTCGTAAACCTGCATTATGTTTTAACTTCCTTTCTCGAAAAATGTACCAAATCAGTAATTTTACGAAGTTCTGATCTTCCAATTCTTTTCAGTTTTAACTAAGAAACACAATTTACAACCGATGTAACCCATAAATATCATTGACCAACAGATTTTGTGTTTATCGGTCATATTCTTTGAAACTGTATCAGTTTGTGTGCATATTTCGGTGAATACAAAATAACTTACCAGTTAAATTGCAATATAACGAAAGATTTATCTTGCGTTTGCGTAACGCTGAACAAGGTGCAACACGTGATTATAGCATTAGACTTATTTATTATAAGGATACATAAACCATTTCAAACGTTACTGGATAATTGCGTTGTGTGATAACTGTTTTTAATGGCCAGTAAAGTTTAAAAAATCTTAATTTCTTCACCGAAAAGCATCGAACCCGCAGATTAATTTCCGATCTATTTTAAAATTAATGACATCACAACGGACAGAAATGCAAAAGGTTCATTATTTTATCTTCAAAACTTTTTTCTGATTACGGCCATATTCATGATAAGTCTCTCGATAAAAACTGACTATAGGATACTTTGAACGTTTTTGCATACAGTGTAGAAGTATTTTGTCAGCTTATGAAATTAGAACCTGCAGTTCTAGCTGAATGCATAGTAACTTCACCCATTAATGTCACCAATCCGAATCAGTCATCAAAATGAAATTATTAACACATTCATGGAAGCTCAAACGCTAACAGTTTACACGTGTATTCGTTCCTAAAGACCTGGCCGTCAGTGACATATGGACACTAACCTGTGAAAGAATATATTTATCTGCTAGAGGAAAGCTTCGTCCTTGGACGGTACATGTTTGTGGTTTGATTTGTTTAGAAAGAAAGTTATATCCTTGAAAAAGCTTTATTATCCAGTTTTTTACGTAACTTGGCGATCTTCATTCTACGATAATTTAAGTAAGTTCTAGTGTGTATTCGAAAGCGAGATAATCACAAAATATGGTATATCCGGTCAGGGTCGATATAAAGAAAAGTTTTTTTCTGTTGTGCAGTTATCTGAGTGTAGAATAAGAGCATATTTTGAAAATATGCACTCGGAGCTTGATGACCCAAAAGCCCGAGGCGTAGTCACGTGATGTAAAGCCGGGCATTTACTCGAAGGCTTGATCACGACAAACTGTTGTAAGCAACAGGCTTATACAGGCTAACAGAAACATTCGTGCTTTTTTCAACACGACGTTGTCACACATCCAGAAGAAAGCGGGAGTGTATTTAATTTTGAGTAGCCTCGTACCTCGGAGAAATACCATCTAGCTCTGAGTCCTCTAATGCAGGCCACTAGAAAAGTATTTCGACACGCATCTTCACATTGCTATTCACTTATTACGTTGTAGTATTCAGAGGGCTTAGGAAGGGGGGTGGATTCTTATTGGGATTGTCGCATGGTCATGTTCTTGGTCCAATGAGTGTTTTATTATTATTATTATTACTATTACGACCTGGTCGCAAGAACGTAAAGAAGCCCACTCAGAAAAAATGAAGAAGTACTGGGAAGAACGCAAGAAAAAGCACAAGAAATGACTGATGCTTAGCGTAGTCCAAAGTTGACTGTAACGAATAATAATAATAATTATTATTTATTTATTTACGATAGTGCAGTCCCGGTCTGGCACAAATTTTCGGCCGGCCGCGGTGGTCTCGCGGTTAAGGCGCTCAGTCCGGAACCGCGCTACTGCTACGGTCGCAGGTTCGAAACCTGCCTCGGGCATGGATGTGTGTGATGTCCTTAGGTTAGTTAGGTTTAAGTAGTTCTAAGTTCTAGGGGACTGATGACCATCGATGTTAAGTCCCACAGTGCTCAGAGCCAACAAATTTTCGTTGTCATCGTTTCATTCTACGGCTGATGGTTGTCCTTATTCGCAACTGTGAATAAGTTTTAATAAATTTTTTGCTTAGATCCATAACCCGCCACTAAACATGACAGTTTCGGCAATTGAACGCTCGTAAAATCGACTTTTTATTACTTTTTATTATCAGCATGTGATTCAGAGAAAACATTTTAAAAATTTAGGAGGGAAGACAGTTGATAAACCTTTCAAAGAAGTATGAATGTCACCAATGTTATAACGTAATCTCCACAGCTAGTACCAGCGAAACGAGTTTTGAGTTGAATGAAAAGATTACGGCATTTGTAGATAGGTACTTTGCAAAAATATGGTTCAAATGGCTCTGAGCACTATGGGACTTAACTGCTGAGGTCATCAGTCCCCTAGAACTTAGAACTACTTAAACCTAACTTACCTAAGGACATCACACACATCCATGCCTGAGGCAGGATTCGAACCTGCGACCGTAGCGGTCGCGCGGTTCCAGTCTGGAGCGCCGAGAACCGCTCGGCCACCCCGGCCGGCTTTTTCTTCTCCTGACGCGACAAACAACTACATGAGTTACCATACGAGAAAGTGTACACTTGCTGGTTCACTTTCAATATGAATTATATGTCTCAGATTTCTAACTCTTGAAGTTAAAAGAATCTTCATCTTCATCTACATAGATACTCCGCAAGCCACCGTACGATGCGTGGCGCAGGGTAGATTGTACCACTACTAGTCATTTCCCTTCCTGTTCCACTCACAAATAGACGAGGAAAAAACGACTATCTATATGCTTCGGTACGGGTCTTCATTTCATTGTCTTTGTGGTCCTTACGTGAAATGTACGTTGGCAACAGTAGGATCAGTGTGCAGTCAGCTGCAAATGCCGGTTCTCTAAATTTTGGTAATAGCGTTCCTCGAGAAGAACGTCGCCCTGCCCCCGTGGATTCCCATTTGAGCTCCCGAAACATCTCTGTAGTGCTTGACTGTTGACCGAACCTACCAGTGACAAATCTAGCAGCTCGGCTCTGCATTTCTTCGATGTCTTCCTTTAATCGGACTTGGTACAGATCTCAGTCACTCGAGCAGTACTCAAGAATGGGTCGCACTAGTGTTCTATATACGGTGTCCATTACAAAAAAATGGCTCTGAGCACTATGGGACTTAACATCTGTGGTCATCAGTCCCCTAGAACTTAGAACTACTTAAACCTAACTAACCTAAGGACATCACACACATCCATGCCCGAGGCAGGATTCGAACCTGAGACCGGAGCGGTCACGCGGTTCCAGACTGAAGCGCCTACACCGCACGGCCACACCGGCCGGCGGTGTCCATTACAGCTGAACCGCACTTTCCTAAAACTCTCCCAATAAACAAAAGTCGACCATTCGCCTTCTCTAGCACAGTTTTCACACGCACGTTCCATTTCATATCGCTTTGCAACGTCACGCCTAGACTTTTAATCGACCTGACTGATGCTGTGTTCCAACATCGCGGGATTGTTTTTCCTACTCATCTGCATTAACTTACATTTTTCTACATTTGGAGGTAGCTGCCATTCAACACGCCAACTAGGAATTTTGTGTAAGTCATCTTGTATGCTACTATACAGTCACTCAACGACATCTCCCGCACATAACAACAGCGTCATCAGCAAACAGTCGCAAATTCACTGTGACAGACTCATTGTTATTCTATACAGTAGTTCCACCCAGTTGCTTACAACTTTTCACTTTGCAGAGCTATGTAGAAAAGCTGAGCGACTGTATCTTCAGAATGGAAATCCAAAAGCACCTGTATCACTCTGCGAAGCTCTGGCCGTAATTTATGTTTGTGAGAAATGTTACTTGCACAGTCCTTTTGAATCCACGTTAAACAAAAGTTCTGTCTATCCGCGTAAGTCAGTTCGCTGATCGGAGAGGGCAATGGCATACTAACTTCAACAGAAGCATGCTTAGCGAAACACTGCATTTCTTAAACCAACCTTCAGCCGGCCGGAGTGGGCGAGCGGTTCTAGGTGCTTCAGTCTGGAACCACGCGACCGCTACGGTCGCAGGTTCGAATCCTGCCTCGGGCATGGATGTGTGTGATGTCCTTAGGTTAGTTAGGTTTTAGTAGTTCTAAGTTCTAGGGGACTGATGACCTCAGATGTTAAGTCCCATAGTGCTCAGAACCATTTTAACCATTTTTTTTTTAAATCAACCTTCAAATTTAACTCTCGTATAATCCAGTATAACGTAGAAAAAATGTTGCATATCTGTGTTTGCTCGGTTTTGCATCTGTTGACGCTCATCAAATAAAACTTATGGAAAAATAAAATTTTTTCAGTGATACTAAAATGTTTCTCATACAACATAATTATAACAATTCATGAAAATACATCCATACGTATCATAAAAATGTACGTATGTTCCACGCTACGTTCTAAACCGCTGCATCGATATCAATCATACTTGGTACATATATTAATTACTGCCTGGAAAGACCCACTGCGGGAGCAAGAATCACTTACCTCTCAAGAGGGTTGGGGTTGGTGTGAAAAATGAGCGTAGCTCACCACGGGCCAATGCCCTGACTATATTCATCCAATATTTGAGAGTGAGAGCACTTGGGGAGACTTGCAAGAACCTTTACACAATATTTCAAATTTTTTCGAAGCTTTTCTCGGCGACACCTCTCCCTCTCCACGCCCCCCCCCCCCCCCCGGCCCCTGACACACAGTCACAAAATGATGAAAAGAAAGAGATTATGTCTTACTACATTTTATCTGTTCATGCAGTAAAACTGCCGCCTCAGACATAACGTTTTAATTTAATATTTCTTTAATAATAACTCTATTCGCAACACATCGTGCAGACAGTATTCACATATACCACTTGAACGTACCTGCAAAATTACATCGTTGTAGTTTAGGAGATGTGATGCCACAAATATTGAGCTGCGTGAAAACCATACTCAGGGCGAAATTTGTTAGAGATATAGAGTAAACTATACGTGTGAAACTTGTGAAAGATATGTGAAATATAAGCGACATGTGCGCGTGTCGGCGAAGCCGCGGGTAAACATCTCTTCCTAAACCCCTGAATCCACGTTTACATCTATATCTACATCTAAACTCTGCGAACCACTGTGAAGTGCATAGCAGAGGATACATACCAGTTATTAGGACTTTTTCCCAGTCTATTCACGTATGGAGCGCGGGAAAAATGATTGTTCAAGCGCCTCTGTATGTGCTGTAATTAATCTAATCTTGTCCTTAGGATACCTAAGTGAGCGGTATGTAGGTGTTGTAATACATTACTAGAGTCATCATATAAAACCGGGCGTTAGTCGTGCTTCGGTAGCTCAGATGGTAGAGCACTTGCCCGCGAAAGACAAAGGTCCCGAGTTCGAGTCTCGGTCGGGCACACAGTTTTAATCTGCCAGGAAGTTTCAGGTTCCTGAAACTTTGTTAGTAGATTTTCTCGGGAAATTTTCCGTCCGTCTTCAAGAGTCTGCTATTTCAGTTCTTTCAACAGTACAGTGACACTCTTCGGCGGGTCAAACGATCCTGTTACTAGTCGTGCTGCCCTTCTCTGTACACGTTCAATATCTCCTGTTAGTCCTATTTGGTACAGATCCCACATACTTGAGCAGTATTCTATCATGGGTCGCACGAGTGATTTATAAGCAATCTCCTTTGTAGACTGCATTTCCCTATTATTCTATCAATAAACCAAAGTCTTCCACCCGCTTTACCCAGACTAAGACTATGTAATCGTTCAATTTCGTGACCCTGCTAAGTGTTACATCCAAGTATTTGTGTGAGTTTACGAATTCCAACTGTGATTCACTAACATTATATTCATAGGATATTATGTTCCTTTTTTGTTTTGTGAGGTGCACAACTTTAAATTCTTGATCATTTAAAGCAAGCTGCCAATTGTTGCACCACTTTGAAATCTTAGCAAGGTGTGACGGAATATTTGTACAGCTTTATTCAAACTGTGCTTCGTTGTAGATAACTGCTTCATCTGCGAAAAGTCTAAGGTTACTATAAAAATTGTTCGCAAGATCATTAATATACAACATGAGCCGCAAGGGACTCAACACACTAGCCCGGTGTACAGCCGAAGTTGCTTCTGCATCTGTCGATGACTCTCTATCCAAGATAACGTGTTAATTCTCCCTACTAAGAAATTCTCAATCCCGTCACATACTTCTTCTGATACCCCATATGATCTTACTTTTGATAATAATTGTAGGTGTCGTTCTGAGTCAAATGATTTTCGGAAATCGAGAAATACTGCATCTACAGGACTGCTTTGATCCACGGCTTTCACGAAGTGAGGAAAGTGCGATTTGAGTTTCAGATGATCTACGTTCTCGAAATCCGTGCTGGCTGGCATTCAAGACGTCGTCCTGTTCGAGATACCTCATTATATTTGAGCTCAGAATGTGTTATAAAACTCTGCACTAAATGGGTGTCGAGAATATTAGACGGTAGACGGTAGTTTTGATGATCACTTCTGTTACTCTTCTTGTAGATAGGTGTGACCTGCGCTTTCTTCCAACTACTGTACACTGTTTTTTGTTCGAGGGATCTACGATATGTTATAGTTAACAGAAGGGCTAACTCGGCTAACTCAGCTGCAAACTGACAAGGGGAGGCCGCCAATTGTGAAATTCAGATTCGATTGATACTGCGCATAATAAAAGCTCATGGCCAGAGGTGTAATGTGGCAAAGCACCAAGATGCACTTCTCAGCAGTTGTCGAGAAAATCGACAGTTAAAAGAAACCGTTGCGGTGAAATACTCTCTACGATTAATAGTTTTCTACGGCGTCGTGGCGCAGCGGCAAGCGCTCGGGTTTGTAATCCGAAGCTCGCCGGATCGAATCTCGCGCCATGCAACCTTTTTTTTTGTATTTGTTTTTTGTAATTCAAATATATATATATATATATATATATATATATATATATAGTATTTGTTTTTTGTAATTCAAATATATATATATATATATATATATATATATATATATATATATATATATATATCATAGCTAACACTTGGTTCAAGAATCATAAAAGAAGGTTGTATACCTGGAAGAATCCTGAAGATACTAATAGGTATCAGATAGATTATATAATGGTAAGACAGAGATTTAGGAACCAGGTTTTAAATTGTAAGACATTTCCAGGGGCAGATGTGGATTCTGACCACAATCTATTGGTTATGAACTGCAGATTGAAACTGAAGAAACTGCAAAAAGGTGGGAATTTAAGGAGATGGGACCTGGATAAACTGAAAGAACCAGAGGTTGTACAGAGTTTCAGGGAGAGCATAAGGGAACAATTGACAGGAATGGGGGAAAGAAATACAGTAGAAGAAGAATGGGTAGCTCTGAGGGATGAAGTAGTGAAGGCAGCAGAGGATCAAGTAGGTAAAAAGACGAGGGCTAATAGAAATCCTTGGGTAACAAGAAATATTGAATTTAATTGATGAAAGGAGAAAATATAAAAATGCAGTAAATGAAGCAGGCAAAAAGGAATACAAACGTCTCAAAAATGAGATCGATAGGAAGTGCAAAATGGCTAAGCAGGGATGGCTAGAGGACAAATGTAAGGATGTAGAGGCTTGTCTCACTAGGGGTAAGATAGATACTGCCTACAGGAAAATTAAAGAGACCTTTGGAGAGAAGAGAACCATTTGTATGAATATCAAGAGCTCAGATGGCAACCCAGTTCTAAGCAAAGAAGGGAAGGCAGAAAGGTGGAAGGAGTATATAGAGGGTTTATACAAGGGCGATGTACTTGAGGACAGTATTATGGAAATGGAAGAGGATGTAGATGAAGATGAAATGGGAGATAAGATACTGCGTGAAGAGTTTGACAGAGCACTGAAAGACCTGAGTCGAAACAAGGCCCCGGGAGTAGACAACATTCCATTAGAACTACTGATGGCCTTGGGAGAGCCAGTCATGACAAAACTCTACCATCTGGTGAGCAAGATGTATGAGACAGGCGAAATACCCACAGACTTCAAGAAGAATATAATAATTCCAATACCAAAGAAAGCAGGTGTTGACAGATGTGAAAATTACCGAACTATCAGTTTAATAAGTCACAGCTGCAAAATACTAACGCGAGTTCTTTACAGACGAATGGAAAAACTGGTAGAAGCGGACCTCGGGGAAGATCAGTTTGGATTCCGTAGAAATGTTGGAACAAGTGAGGCAATACTAACCTTACGACTTATCTTAGAAGAAAGATTAAGAAAAGGCAAACCTACGTTTCTAGCATTTGTAGACTTAGAGAAAGCTTTTGACAACGTTAACTGGAATACTCTCTTTCAAATTCTGAAGATGGCAGGGGTAAAATACAGGGAGCGAAAGGCTATTTACAATTTGTACAGAAACCAGATGGCAGTTATAAGAGTCGAGGGGCATGAAAGGGAAGCAGTGGTTGGGAAAGGAGTGAGACAGAGTTGTAGCCTCTCCCCGATGTTATTCAATCTGTATATTGAGCAAGCAGTAAAGGAAACAAAAGAAAAATTCGGAGTAGGTATTAAAATTCATGGAAAAGAAGTAAAAACTTTGAGGTTCGCCGATGACATTGTAATTCTGTCAGAGACAGCAAAGGACTTGGAAGAGCAGTTGAACGGAATGGACAGTGTCTTGAAAGGAGGATATAAGATGAACATCAATAAAAGCAAAACGAGGATAATGGAATGTAGTCAGATTAAATCGGGTGATGCTGAGGGGATTAGATTAGGAAATGAGACACTTAAAGTAGTAAAGGAGTTTTGCTATTTAGGGAGTAAAATAACTGATGATGGTCGAAGTAGAGAGGATATAAAATGTAGACTGGCAATGGCAAGGAAATCGTTTCTGAAGAAGAGAAATTTGTTAACATCGAGTATAGATTTAAGTGTCAGGAAGTCGTTTCTGAAAGTATTTGTATGGAGTGTAGCCATGTATGGAAGTGAAACATGGACGATAACCAGTTTGGACAAGAAAGGAATAGAAGCTTTCGAAATGTGGTGCTACAGAAGAATGCTGAAGATAAGGTGGGTAGATCACGTAGCTAATGAGGAGGTATTGAATAGGATTGGGGAGAAGAGAAGTTTGTGGCACAACTTGACTAGAAGAAGGGATCGGTTGGTAGGACATGTTTTGAGGCATCAAGGGATCACAAATTTAGCATTGGAGGGCAGCGTGGTGGGTAAAAATCGTAGAGGGAGACCAAGAGATCAATACACTAAGCAGATTCAGAAGGATGTAGGTTGCAGTAGGTACTGGGAGATGAAGAAGCTTGCACAGGATAGAGTAGCATGGAGAGCTGCATCAAACCAGTCTCAGGACTGAAGACCACAACAACAACAATATATATATAAAATCCCTGGCAATCAGTTGCAACAATTATGCATATAATAATGCGTATAATAAGTTGTTGAAAGTCGTTTGTCGTGGAAAAACTGGCGACTTCGAACATCATTATGTTTTCCGCAGACAAAGTTGTATTTCACAAATGTTATTAATTGTCTTCATAATGTTAACCACGTATAGTTAACGGAAGACGTAGAGACGATATTCCGAAATGAATACGTATAGCGTAAGTCAAACGTTCGAATTAGAATAGAGACCCCACGAACACAAATTTGCTGTGGCGGGTATGAAATATAAACTCCGTTACTCGCTCGTTACTCTTGAAGGACAGTTGAATGGGCCGAAACGAGCCGCTGCATAACAGCGTAGTTACCTGCTAACTTCGAAAGAAGGTAGATGCAGTCCCTAGCGCAACTTATAACATCGTCGAAAATCAGTGCGAACGGGAGAGCTTTGGTACACCCTGTTAAAAAAACGGAAAAATGGAGGCGGTACAAATGGAGAGCGATCCGCCTTCACCAACATGCATAAGCAATTCACTAATAGTATATATACTTACTTACTTACTTATCGCGAATGGACCCAGAAGGATCACGCAAAGCTTTCTGACGTCGTTTCTTCCATACTTCTTTCATTCGTTCTCCATGTTTTCTTTTTCTTTCTTCTGTCCATTTTGTTCCTGGTCTCTTTAGTGCTTCCTTCTCCGACAATACATTCCACTTTTCCACCTTATTTCTAAAAGTTTTTCTATCTTTGACATCTTTAAGTTCAATATTTGCTTTTTGTAAATCTAATTTTACTTGGCTAATCCATGGTGTTGTTGATTTGACTTTTTCTATGTAAGTGAGAATTCTGTTGGTGAGTCGTGTGGGGGGAAGTCTAGTGACATGTCCATAAAATTTTAATCTTCGCCTTCTTATGTCTGCTGCCAGGTTTGATATAGTTTCTGTGGTTCTTCTTGATTGTATCCGGTATCCTTCTTCTGTTAATTTTGGACCTAAAATCTTTCTCATAATTTTTCGTTCTTCTTTTAGTATTTTTTCTAAATCACATTTTGTGTGGAGTGTGAGCGTTTCACTAGCATATAGTGCTGCTGGCTTAATTACTGCGCAGTAGTGTCTGATTTTTGTGTTCGAGGAGATGCATTTTTTATTGTATATTTCATGTGTCATACCATATGCTCTCTTCATTTTCTGTTGTCTGATCTTCTGTGCAACTTTCTCTCCTCCGGTTGGCTCCAAAATTTCACCTAGGTATTTAAAATGTTTTACTCTATTTATTTTTCCATATTTTGTGTTCAAACTGTGTATATGGAATTTCGTACAGAAAAATTCTGTCTTTTGAAACGAAATTTGTAAACCTACTTTATCCGCGCATTCCTTAAGGATCTCTATTTGTTTGGTGGCGATTTCTTCATCATCTGCAAGTATGGCCAAGTCGTCCGCGAATGCTAAACAAGATATCTCCACGTTGTCTTTGGTTCTACCAAGATGGATTGGTTTCCAGTAGGATTGATTTTTTAATTCTTTTTCCCATTCCTTAATGACTTTATCCAGGACTATATTAAACAAAAGTGGAGATAGCCCGTCACCTTGACGTACTCCAGTTTTTATGAGAAAAGGTTCAGAGATTTCTCCCCTGAATTTAACTTTAGATACAGTGTCTGTCAGTGATTCTTTGATAAGCCTTAGTGTTTTGGAGTCAAGTTCAAGTTCCTCTAAAATGTTAAACAAAGATTGCCGGTCAATTGAGTCATAGGCTTTCTTAAAATCTACAAATGTACAAATTATGGGGGCATTTCTAATTGCTTTGTGTTTTAATATTGTCTTTAAATTAAATATTTGTTCTATGCATGAGCGACCGGAGCGGAAGCCTGCTTGATAATCACCAATTTGGCATTCCAGCTGCTCTTGTGTTCTTTTCAGCAGGCATGTTGAGAGAATTTTGTAGGTGACTTGTAAAAGTGAGATTCCCCTGTAGTTATTGACATTTGTTCTGTCTCCTTTTTTATGTAACGGGTGAATAAGGGCACATTTCCACTCCTCCGGTAATTTTTCTGTTTCCCATATTTTTGTTATTATTTTTGTGAGCTCTTGCAACGTCTTTGGTCCTAGGTTTTTTAATAGCTCTGCAACAATGCCATCTTCGCCAGATGTTCTATTATTTTTTAAGTTTTTAATGTGACATTTGATTTCTTCCTGTGTTGGTGGTAATGAATCCGGTTGAGCGTTGGCACAGATTTCTTTGGGAAACTTTAAACTAGGTTCTGGGCAATTTAGTAGGTTAGAAAAATATTGAGCCAATACTTGACAGTTTTCCTGGTTTGTTAGGGCTAATTTACCATCCGGTTTTCTGAAACATAAATTTTGAGGGATATATCCTCGTATTTTATCTGCGAAAGTTCTTTAGAAGTCTCTTGTATTATAGTTTTGGAAATTTTCTTCTATGGCATCCAGTTGTGCCTTTGTGTACTTCCTTTTTGCTTGCCTAATAGATTTTGAAACCTGTTTTCTAACCTCGTTAAATAAATGTAGATTCTTGTGATTTTTTACTGTTATATTCTTGAAATGCCTTTTTTCTCCTTTCCAATGCATTTTCACAGTCTGAATCCCACCAAGGGTGTTTGAATATCTTTTTCAAGGGAATGGTTTCCTTAGCTATTCGCGTGATTTTAGAATGAAATTCTTCCCATGTGTTTGCCTTTTCCTTCTCCCATTCTTCTTTTACTTTAGATTCTTTAATCTTCTTGGTGTCATATTTCTGTATTTCTGTTTTCTTCTGATGACTTCTTCGTGCTGTAAACTTGATTTTAATTATAGTTAGGTAATGGTCTGAATCAATGTTTGCTCCTCTGCGTACTTGGACGTCGTAAATTTCTTTTTGTACTGGGTATGAAATCGCCACATGATCTATTTGAAACTCGCCAATTTGTTGTATAGGAGATCTCCATGTCTTTTGTTTTCTTGGACATTTTCTTAGAGATGTTGACATTATCTTCAGGTTATTCTGCTTACATAGTTCGACGAGCCTTGTACCATTTTTATTGGTAAATTTATGTGCAGGATATTTGCCTACGGTTTTTTGGTGGATTTTCTCTCTACCAATTTGGGCATTAAAATCGCCGAGTAGAACTTTTGTATCATCTTTTGGAATCTTGGCCATTATATTCTCCAAATTTTCCCAGAACTTTTCTGTTTCTATGGGGTTTTTCTTGTTGTCTCCGTTTGTGGGAGCATGAACATTAACCATTGTGTATGTTTTGTTGGCACATTGTAAGCGCATCGTCATTATCCTATTGTTTACGGGAGTAACTTCCTTGATGGAGCTGAGCACGCTCTTGTGTATGATAAATGCCATCCCGAGATGGGGGGCTCCTCTTCCGATTCGTTTATCCGTCTTGCTCTTAAAGATGCGATAGTTGCCATAATCTGATGTTTCTTCATCTGTAAAACGTGTCTCCTGTAAAGCTAGTATTACTATCTTTTGCTTTTCAAGTTCTGTTGTAAGGTTTAGAAATTTTCCTGGTTGGATTAATGTATTTATGTTAAAGGTTCCAATGTATGTAGGTGTTTTAAGTGGAAGTTTGCCAGAGAGCTCCGACTTTCTCTGATGTAATCGTGTAAGTCCAGGTTCCCCAGAATCCGAATTCCTGGTTGCCATCTGTTGATGGGTGGATTGGTTACCACCTGGGGTAATGTTGTTATTACTTGCACGAGTCATACTTGCTTGTAATCAAGTTGGTCCAGTGTTTCCACTGGGTGTTTAGAACCAGGGATTGTTAGTTCCTGGAGCATTATGACCAGCCGCACATTGTGTGAACAGACGCTGACCAGGATGCCGATGGTTCCCACTTCAGACGCGTCCTGGATTTGGGTGTTGACGGTGCTTATTGTAATGGCGGCACTTACTCGCCATGACACAGCAACGTCTTCGGGTTCTGTGGTTTTTGAATGAGTGTGACCCTTGCCAAAAGTCACACTCCCACACCTTCGTGATGCTGCCGCCTCGGTCCGGGACTGCTTATTTGGGTTTCCCCTTATTCGCAGCTGTCCACCATATCTGATGGATCGTTCGCTATCCGCCACCTGCGACCCGCCCTGTACCTGAGGCTCGGATAGGGAATAGTATATATATATATATATATATATATATATATATATATATATGAATTACAAAAAACTAATAATAAAAAAAATTGCATGGCGTGAGACTCGATTCGGCGACCTTCGGATTACGAACCCGAGTGCTTACCGCTGCGCCACGACGCTGCGGACGTAGAGAGTATTTCACCGCAACGGTTTCTTTTAACTGTTGATTTTCTCGACAACGGCTGAGAAGTGCATCTTGGTGCTTTGCCACATTACACCTCTGGCCATGAGCTTTTATTATGCGCAGTGTGAATCGAATCTGAATTTCACAATTGGCGGCCTCCCCTTGTGAATCTGATAGGGATTCCATAGGGCTCTGGAGCTCTGTTCAGTTTTGACAGTTTCAGCTGTTTATCGACCCCACTGACCCTAACATCTATTTAACTCATCTTTCCAGTGGCACGAGAATGAAAATTCGTAGAGGAACATTTGAAAACAGAGTTAAAGCATATCTGCTTATACTTTGCTGCTCTCAACTTCAGTTCCAGTCTCGTCCATCAGTAGACACTGACTTTGGTGCAACTAAAAATCTTTATATATGACCAAAGTTCTCATACAGTTACCATGGACAATCTCTCCCATTACGTGCTGCTCTGCTGGCATATCTCTCCAGTGCGTGGTCAACTATTCTTTTAAACTTGACCCATAGTTCCTCTACATTCTCCTGTCCTGAGCTAAAAGTTTCTAGTTCCTCACTGAGGTATGACGCTATTGTTTCTCTGTCTAATTTGCTGCACATATAAATCTTTCTGCTTGGTTTAGTTGGCCTTTGTGTTTGGTACTCATTGTCGCTACAAGTGAGTTATGGTCACTGATACCAGTTACGATATGGACTTCCTCGGAGAGGTCAGAACTGCTTCTTACCATTATATCTAATATATTTCTATCATGAGTTGGGTTCTGAACTATATGTTCTAAGGAGTTTTCAGAGAAGTCATTTAGTAATGTTTCACGGGATGTCATCTCACGCCTATCACGAACGAAACTGTAACTGTCCTAATTGATTGTTGTATGATTAATGTCTCCTCCAATGACTGTAGTATCATTACGGAACGTACGTACAAGCGAAATGATATCTTCTCTGAAGTTTTCGGTTACATCAGGAGACGAATCTGGTGGTCGATAGAAGGAACCTACTGGAATTTTTTGGTCACCATTGATATTTCGTCTTGTACAAAATATCTCACACGCATCTTCAACTTTTATATCGGTGATTTGAGTTTTTTGTCTATAGTAACAAATACGGCACCTCCATTTCCAGTTTCCCTATTCTTTCAGTATACTCTTAAATTTTCCTCAAAGATCTCACTACAGTCAACTACAGGTTTTAAACAGCTTTCTGTGCCTAATATTACCTGAGCTCCGATCTCTTTTAGGAGCGCTTCGAACACTGGCACTTTGTTACTAATGCTTCGGAAGTCCATCACCGGGATTTTGATACTCTCATCTGCGGGGGGCATTTCTTTGGATCTCACACTGATACTTCTTGGTTTCACGCAGATGTCGTTAGCTGTATTGGACTGAGAGTCGCCTAATCTAAAAGAATCATGTGCGCAGTCCACACACAGTCAGCTACTTGGGCAGCTGCCTCTTTTGTATAGTGCACACCTGTCCTCTTTATGGGGACCCTACAACTCCGAACCCTATGGCGTAAGCCTAGGAAGTCACAGTCTAGCTTGTCACAGAGCCCTCGGAGTCTCTGTTTCTAGCCTTCCATTCGACTAAGAACCAGGAGGCCACGATCTGTTGAGGGGACAGTGTTGCAGGTTGTAGTTGATTGCACCCTTTTCCCTCAATGGCTGCCGGAATAGTCTCTTCAACATACTGAATGAGGACTCAAGGTATACACGCTAAACCTGGTGTTTCTTCCCATGCTTCGCTGCCATTTCCCTAAGGGGTACCATCATTCTCAGTACGTGTGAACTGCGACGATTAACAGACCCAGCGCTCTTGTGTTGCCTCCTCTTGACACGGGACAAAGCAGGTTTCCCACAACAGATGAACAGAGTTCCACTAGCTCAGTTTCAGTTTCAGTCAATGACAACACCACAGCTTGCTTGTTAGAGGGATCAAGATAACACCCTGAGTCCTCCTTGGTCCTTTTCTACACTGTACAGGACGCCTAGACCCAACACTACTCACAGTCAAGTGGATGGGTAATGAAGTCCTGAGACTGGTTTGATGCAGCTCTCCATGCTACTCTATCCTGTGCAAGCTTCTTCATCTCCCAGTACCTACTGTAACCTACATCCTTCTGAATCTGCTTAGTGTATTCATCTTTTGGTCTCCCTCTACGATTTTTACCCTCCACGCTGCCCTCCAATGCTAAATTTGTGATCCCTTGATGCCTCAAAACATGTCCTACCAACCGATCCCTTCTTCTAGTCATGTTGTGCCACAAACTTCTCTTCTCCCCAATCCTATACAATACCTCCTCATTAGTTACGTGATCTACCCACCTTATCTTCAGCATTCTTCTGTAGCACCACATTTCGAAAGCTTCTATTCTCTTCTTGTCCAAACTGGTTATCGTCCATGTTTCACTTCCATACATGGCTACACTCCATAAAAATTCTTTCAGAAACGACTTCCTGACACTTAAATCTATACTCGATGTTAACAAATTTCTCTTCTTTAGAAACGATGGGGCTTGTAATTCCTGCAGGAGAGACTGTGTCCACAGGAGAGGATAATACTTTAGGTATTTTTGGTACCACTGGTACACAACTCTTGCTATCTCTCCCAACACACACATTCGCAGCAATTTCCATTCACTTGACAGTAGTCAGGGCGATTTCCAGCTGCTTACGAACCAACTCATCCCCTGCCTTAGAACAGAAAACACAGTGGGGCTGCACTATGCCTGGTGGAGTATTTTACAGAACAGTAACCAATTTATGGCTGATGCTGGATTCTACAGAATATTAAACAAAAAACTTCATACTAAGCTTGTTGGTTCTCTTAATTTATGAGTTTCATATGATACAAATATTATCGGCAATCTGTTGGAATTTAAATAATTTATAGCCAACAATAAGATATCTGTTATGACAACAGAAAAATTGGTACAAGTTTTATTACTTCTCTGGAGAGTTTTTCGGGTTAAAGAGAGAAGGGGAGTGGTTGAAGAGAGAAGGGGGGACGAGAAGATGACAGAGAGACAGGGGAGGAGGTGGTGGACAGAGAAAGAGGCAAGAGGAGATGGACAAATACAGTACATGTCCAGGCAACGCCGGGTACTCAGCTGATTTAACATAAATAGTGGACATAGTCGTTTTTAACATGTATACTGTATTCACTAATGCTCAAGAATAACATGGAATACGTTAGTTTAAGGTCAGAAGTAGGAAAGACACAAAAAAAATCAGTATCACGACACTGTTTTAACGAGAGTGTCAAGAGGAAATGTTTCTCACTGGAGCTCTTTAGTTCTGCCAAACAGTGTTTCTTCATCCCTTACGATGAGACCGTTTGAAAGTCCGGCAGAAAAGTTTTTCCTCTTGTCCTATCTACTTGCCTGGGATTTAGTAGTGACAGACGGACGTTAACCGGACTGACTGTAGTTATTCACTTCTAGACTTTTTGTTAGGCCTTGCTTCGTTTCCTTCGTTTGTTTTCTGCATGTTGCTCTTTACGACTAAATTACGTTGCATCAATCTAACCACCTCACACGGGCTTTTTCTCTTCATTTCTCGGCAATTCAGCAAACATTTTTTCCTGTATTGGAACGTGCGAAATGTTGACATTCATTGTCACCTAACACCAGCAGTTAGTTTCTCAGCAAATACTCTTCACACTATTGTATGTATTGTATCGTGTGTTAACCGGCGGCCTAGAAACGACGGAGAGGCTCCGTCCCCGCCGCAGCCGCAGTGGTCCACAACCCCACGACGACTACCGCAGTCCGCTTCAACCCTCCGCCGCCCCACATCGAACCACTCTTTCAGGGTTACTGTGCGGTTCGGCCCCCGGTGGACACCCCCCCCCCCCCCCAGGGAACGTCTCACCCCTATGTTTGCGTGGTAGAGTAATGGTAGTGTACGCGTACGTGGAGAACTTGTTTACGCAGCAATCTCCGACTGAGGCGGAATAAGGGGAACCAGCCCGCATTCCTAGAGGCAGATGGAAAACCGCCTAAAAACCATCCACAGACTGGCCGGCTCACCGGACCTCGACACAATTCCGCCGGATGGATTCGTGCCGGAAAGCCGTGCGTTAGACCGCAATGCTAACCGGCGGGCTCTTCACACTAGGTCCCATATTTAAGCAGACCCAGCGCGGTATCGATCCCAAGGTGACTATTTCGCACAGCCGGCGTGAGTAAGAACTTACGCAAATACATGGGATGTGTGAAGCGATCGGAGCCTGGCACAGAGAACGTCTTCAACGATGAAATTTTTGCTTTTTATTAGTGTAAATTTATATTCAGAAAAACTTTCCTTTGAAAGTGCTCGTGTTGTATTCCCTTCGTTCAAATAACTAAATTGGAATACCATGAAAGAAAGAAAACACAATCGAAGCAACATATATTGCAAGTTCTAGATTTGCCACGTACTGTGAAACAACCTGTTATTTCACAGGATTTACGTGGCACGCCATTAAGTTCGTATCGCAGTGCGCGCCACCATTTTATGTCTCATGCGTAATTGCCTCTTTACTCCTTTTATTTGCATACTGTTGTAGCCCACTAAAACATGAAAATACCCCTACAGGTATTCCTGGAGATGGGTGTTCAGCGTGATTCTTAACATGAGTCTCAAAAACCGATTGAGTAGGGTCAATTTCAGGAAATATGCAGGCTAGAAGAGAAGAAAATAAGACCTGTTGATAACATGGGAAAGCAATGGGACATTTCTCGTCTGTTACTCTAAAAGCCAGAGCAGTTTTCATGTGTTGCGACTGAAGCATGGAGACAGTAGCATTTATAAGATTTGATACTGAAGCAAACATTGTAACAGTTCTTTAGTTAGTGGACGAAACGGAATGTTGGCCGTTTACAGTTAGTGCTTTAAATGAACACGAAATAGTTTGTGGTAGTAATGAAAACAAAATACGAAAAATGATCTGAGCGCCAGCATTATACCTCATACAGAGAATTTTGGTTAATATGCCAGATCAAAAATCTCTCTCCTGATCAGCTTGTAAACTGTTCGGAGGTGGTAAGCTAACTAACTGTTTTTTGCGGGCTACCGGTGTAAGTCAATAACAGCGTAAAAGTTTTTGTGCTCATCCTATTCAGAAGAAGGTAAGCTAAACCGTGTAGAACCATCGAACTCATTTCCTACATAGACAAATATGATAACTTGCCACATTTTTTTACATACTACCCTTGTTCGTTGTGTGTGTAAAAACTTACACAATGACATGGTCTATGTGAAACGTTTTCAGCCTGACACAGAGATGGTGCTGAACGATGAAATTTTTGCTTTTTACTAGCGTAAACTTATATTCAGAATAACTTTCTTTTTAAAGTGCTCGTGTAGTATTCCTTTCGTTCAAATGGCGAAATTGGAATGCCATGAAACAAAGATTTTTCTTTCTTTTAGTCGGCTTCTCGTCTACTGAAATTCATCTAAAGTCGATGAAGACAACGCTATGAGTACTCTTCCAAATTTTACACATTTCTCTGTTTCAGACTCATGTGAATGGCATGAAACGAGGAATTCGACACACGCATACATCGTAAACCGAATATAAAGAACTAACCGTCCACCTGAAGATAAAAATAAGTATTTTAGAAACGCGTCCAAGATAAGAAAAAAACGCGAGTAATTGATTCCATTTATAAGTTTACAGAGACCAATAACCACTGATGCAGTCTTTCGTCAATATTTCATACACATCGTGAATAACAAGGCAAAGTAAAAAGACCATTGCTTGGAAACAGCGAAATCCTATTTTTTTTTTTTCTTTTGGAGTGTTAGATAAAATGTGTACGTATGAGGCAACACTGTTAAAATTTTATTTTCTGTATTGCATACTACGTTCACTTCCACCATTTCTAAATGTTTATATCCTATCGTTCACTTGCACCATTTCTAAATGTTTATATCTTATCACAAAAACCTGTCAAGGTTTTATTTTTTCTCTGTTTTTTGTATTCGCCTGTATTATTTTTAATGCATGAGTTCCAACAATTTTGTATAGTCATTCCACTGTCCTACTTGAAAGTAGCTCTTACACAAACGTACATCGGCAACATGCAATAAATCTGAACAATCGGACGTCATATTCCGCGAATATCACCATGATATGTAACGAACGTCGATTCTCATGTGTTCCTGTATCCTCTGCCAGCAGTAGAAAAGTTCCTAATTAAGTACGACAAGAGAGGTTTGTTTTCCTTGGAAGATTTGAATCATATTGACGTCACGCACTACTTTCTGATGAAATCGTGAAACCAGCATATTTGTAGGCAACCCACCGAACAGGGATGTGACGCAAAATGCATAGACATCACGATGAATCTCGGATGCGCCGGTTGTTTTACTCATTTTGAAAGAGAAATAAAAGATTTTCTGGTAAGTGACTGCCTAAATGTCGTGGTCAGGAAAATTTACCCTTGGATCAAAAGCTGGTGACAGGGCTGCTACCCATCCTTTCTGGAGTATTCCCTTCTTCAAACCTACGAAATTGTCATGTGACAAGGCCTGTTTCGAAAAGCTATAACATGTCAAGTTTCGGATGCATCGTAAAACAGAAATCAAGACACTCGGAACAATTTCCGAATTCCCTAATGAGTCGTTTGTATATCTTGTCATGGCTAGTGAATCATTTTATTGGACCATGACGTTGGCGAAGTTTGTGTAGTGTAACATACTGAAAAATATTACATTGTTGTCCTATTGGGAAACCCAGCCTTAGAACTAGGTCACATTAAGGAGATGTAGATGCACCTACGATCAGACTTGAGCAAAACTAGTTTGATTTCTTTTCATGAGAGGTTGTTTCACCATCGAGAAACTGACTTTAGCTTTAAATCATGAATTTTGTAGGTCAGACTCCGTATCAACAAGAGGTCTTTGGAAATCCATAATCCTTAGCGAGGACTCTTGTAATAGAAATTAATTCGGAGATCGATCCTATTTTGACGAAAACTGAGATGTGTAGTTAAAGTTAATTCTTACGAAAAATACAAATAGCAAGTGACCACGTTTAATAATGCTATCTGCTTAAAACGAGGAGCCGCCCTAGAACCCTCTTACACCTGTTGTTGTGGTCCTCAGTCCGAAGACTGGTTTGAGGCAGCTGTCCATACTACTCTATCGTGTGCAAGCCTGTTCACCTCCAAATAACTACTGCAACTTATATCCTTCTGAATCTGCTTACTCTATTCGTCTCCCTCTACCACTAGTAACCCCCCACCCCACCCCCCTCCACACACACACACACACACACACACACACACACACACACGCACACGCACACGCACACGCACACGCTTCCCTCCATTACTAAATTTGTAGTCCCTTGATGCCTCAAAATTTGTCCTAGCAACCGATCAACCTATCAGCCGAACAATTTCTCCTAGTCAGGTTGTGCTACAAATTTCTTTTCTCATTAATTCTGTGCAGTACCTCCTCATCAGTTATGCGATCTACCCATTTAATCTTCAGCATTATTCCGTGGCAACACATTTCAAAAGCTACTATTCCCTTCTTGTCTAAACTGTTTATCGTCCACGTTTCAATTCCATACATTGCTACACGTCAGACAAATACCTTCAGAAAAGTCTTTCTAACACTTAAATCAATATTCGAAGTTAACAAATTACTCTTCTTCAGAAACCTTTTTCTTTCCATTGCTAGTGTACATTTTATATCCTCTCTATTTCGGCCATCATCAATTACTTTGTTAGCCAAATAGCAAAATTCATATCCTACTTTCTGAATCTCATTTCCTGGTCTAATCCCCTCAGCGTCACCTGGTTTTATTCGACTGCATTCCATTATTATTGCCTTGCTTTTGTTGATGTTCATGTTATATCCTCCTTTCAAGATATTTTTAATTTCGTTTATGCGCTCTTCCCTGTCCTTTGCTGTCTCTTACAGAATTATAGTGTCATCGAAAAACTCAAAGTTTTTATTTCTTCTCCCTGGACTTTAAACCCCATTACAAATTTTTCTTTGGTTTCCTTTACTGCTTGTTCAATGTAAGTATTGAATTACATCGGGGACAGTCTACAACCCTGTCTAATCCCTTTTCAACCACGGCTTCCTTTTCATGACCCTCGACTCTTATAACTGCCACCTTGTTTCTGTACAAGTTGTAAACAGCCTTTCGCTTCCCGTGTTTTACCGCTGCTACTTTCAGAGTTTCAAAGAGAGTAATCCAGTAAACCCTGTCAAAATCTTTCCCTAAGTCTACAAATACTATAAACGTAGGTTTACCTTTCCTTATACTATTTTCTAAGATAAGTCGTACGGCGAGTATTGCCTCGCATGTTCCCACATTTCTCCGAAATCCAAAATGATCCTCCTTGAGGTCGGCTTCTACCAGATTTTCCATTCTTATGTAAAGAATTCATGTTAGTATTTTGCAACCATGACTTATTAAACTGATAATTCGGTAATTTTCAGACATGTGAGCATCTGTTTTCTTTAGAATTGAAATTACTGCATTCTTCTTGAAGTCTGAGGGTATTTCGCTGTCTCATACACCAGATGGAATCATTTTGTGATGGCTGGCTCTCCTAAGCCTATCAGTAGTTCTGACGGAATGTCATCTACTCCCGGGACCTTGTTTCGACTTAGGTCTTTCAGTGCTCCGTCAAACAGTTAATTAGGAGCAAGATGCAATATGGCTTCATGTTGTATGAAGATTTGTAGACCATATACAATCATCAGTTCTGCGTATTTGTGGTGGCTATATTAAAACATCTGTCATGAAAACGACTGTGACAATATCCGCACTCGACGACGAAAGTTCTTACGTAGCGATATGTGGTGAGGATCAAATCTGCTACCAGTCATCTACTACATTGGGCATTGCTTCTGTTGCTAAATATGATACAGACTAAGTCATATTGGTCGAAAAAACCCAAACACCTCCTACCAATATCATATAGTATGCAGAAATCCTGGAAAATCCGAGAGAGCAACATTAACATCACTTTCACAGGAGACATATGGTGTCAGGCAGTCCATCTCTCTTCAGAAATTCAGTGTGCTGTATATGAAGGTCATATAACTAAAAGATCAGTATCCCTGTGTGAACTAAGAGCCTCTCCACTATCAAACCGATTTGTAACTGCATGACTGGTACAAATTGAACAAGGATGGTTCTAAAAGTATGTCTTTGCAGGAGCCGGATTTTTTTTATGACCAAACGGGATGTGGACAATCCTTCTGTTGCCAGCAGAAACGGTGATATTAAACGCGGAGTTGTGTGCCATTCATCAATGTATTATTTAGAAAGACAACTTACAAGTCGTAATACTGTATGTAGTGACTGAGTGCCCTATGTTCTCTTACGACGGCAGCCAAACGAAAACCTGTAAATTCTTTGGCTCACGGTATACCGAAAAGTCTGAATCGAACAAACGAGCTGCGCCAACTGATCCAGCTACAACGGCTGCCGGGACAAGTTGAAATTAGGGACAAAAAAATGGTTCAAATGGCTCTGAGCACTATGGGACTCAACTGCTGAGGTCATTAGTCCCCTAGAACTTAGAACTAGTTAAACCTAACTAACCTAAGGACATCATAAACATCCATGCCCGAGGCAGGATTCGAACCTGCGACCGTAGCGGTCTTGTGGTTCCAGACTGCAGCGCCTTTAACCGCACGGCTACTTCGGCCGGCGAAATTAGGGACAATGACAGTGCAGACCAACTGGTGAAAATTTTGCAACATCGACTTCACGCCGGTTTACCCCTACCGTGCAGTGATTTCTGTAGGAGACTCGCCAGCCGTCCGTAAACGGAATGAATAATGTGGACATGGATCATAGTATCAAATGTACATGGTACCGGGCGATTCAGTTACAGGTTCTACGCCTCCCTTATTTCTCAATTCGGCAGTCGCGAGAAGAGAAATTGTTACTATTAACCGACTAAGAGCAGGTCACATGAACGGCTACTAATACAACGAGAAACTTGTTAAAATTAATTCCATTTCCAAACTGTGATTCCGGCATCAATGACGAGGTCGCTGTACACATATTACCAGTATGTGCTAAACACAATCATCCATGAACAATTACACTTTACAATATTTTAAAAATTAAGGACTATTTTTTCTTTTTCTAGTTTCGCAAGTAGAGGAATTTTTTGTGGCCATTCAGTTTAGCGGTCCCAGATTAGTTTAGTGAGATATTTGTTTTATCGACATGTATTAACAGGGATAGTAAAACTCGAAGAATAACCAGTACTCCACCAACGACAGAACTGCCCTGGCCCTGCTGAATTGCTGTTTGTCATTGATGTTGTACAGTCCCTGTTAATACATATCCATAAAACGAATATCGGATTAGTCTAAATTGGGTGCACTCTATCGAACGGGCAAGTAATTTATGGTTTTAAAATAATTTTGTTTGTAATGGGAAACAAATCAACGCTTTCTGTTGACACTGAGCGTCACATGAAAGGCACGACAACCAGTAGTTGTTTGGGCTGACTCCAGCTACACCATTCAAAAACGAAATTGTAACTATCTGCTGGAACACCAGGGAAAATGCGCCAGACTACTGATGTCGTTCAATTGTTTTATGTTGCGTAATGAAGTCAGACCAGTGTCCTGTTTGTATCATTATTTGAAGTAACCGTATCTGGTGAAAGAACAGATACCATCTATGTATATATAAAGTTATGGCTCACCGGCCATTTGACCATCTTCTTCTGTGCGGATGCACAAACACTGCCCGAACTCTTACGGGAATCGGCAAAAAGCCGCGAGTAATGAGTATAATGGGCAGGGGCACTATGAATATAGTGCGGGACAATAAGTTGGGAATGTGGGTCTCACGGGAGGCGTGCCAGAGATAAGTCCCTGCAGTCACACTATCCTCTGTGTCCTCGGTCGCTCAGAAGAATATAATGTCTGCCATGTAAGCAGGAGATCCCGGGTTCGAGTCCGGTCGGGGCACACATTTTCAACTGTCCCCGTTGACTTATATCAACGCCTGTGTGCAGCTAGGGGCATTAATTTCATTGTAATTTCATTCTAACGAGCTGCATGGTCACCGTGGTATCTGTTCTTTCAAACATTTCCGAAAGAACAGACACCATCTTCATATAAAAACAGGTTTACTGTTCATGACAGCTGTACCACTTTGTTCCGTGCCCATTTGGAACTTCCGTGGTGTCTACAATTCTCTTACCATGAACACGCCATTTTTTTACACTGAAGAGCGAAAGAAACTGGTATACGTGCCTAACATCGTGCAGGACCCCCGCGAGCACGCAGAAGCAGCGCAACACGACGTGGCATGGACTCAACTAATGTCTGAAGTAGTGCTGGAGGGAATTCATACCATGAATCCTGCTGAGCTGTCCGTAAATCCGAAAGAGTGCGAGGGGGTGAAGATCTTTTCTGAACAGCTGTTTGCAAGGCATCGTAGATATGCTCAATAATGTTCATTTCTGGGGAGTTTGATGGCCAACGGAAGTGTTTAAACTCAGAAGAATGTTCCTGGAGCCACACTGTAGCAATTCTGGGTGTGTGGAGTGTCGCATTGTCCTGCTGGAATTGCCCATTCCGTCGGAATGCACAATGGACATGAATGGATACAGATGATCAGACAGGATGCTTACGTACGTGTCACGTGTCAGAGTTGTATCTAGACTTACCAGGGGTCCCATACCACTCCAACTGCACACGCCCAACACAATTACAGGACCTCCACCAGCTTGAACAGCCCGCTGCTGACATGCGGGGTCCATGGATCAAGAGTCCAGTATCGGTGTTGACGGGACCAGGCGAGGCGTAAAGCTCTGTGTCGTGCAGTCATCAAGGGTACACTAGCGCGTCTTCGGCGCCCAAAGCCCGTATCGATGCTGTTTCCTTGAATGGTTCGCACGCTGACACTTGTTGATGGCCCAGCATTGAAATCTGCATCAATTTGCGGAAGGATTGCACTTCTGTCACATTGAACGATTCTCTTCATTCGTCCCGTTCTTGTAGGATCTTTCTCCGGCCTCAGCGATGTCGGAGATTTGATGTTTTACGGGATTCCTGATATTCTCGGTGCACTTGTGAAATGGTCGCATGGGAAAATCCCCACTTCATCCCTACCTCGGAGATGTTGTTCCCCGTCGCTCTTGCGCCGACATAACATCACGTTCAAACGTACTTAAATCTTGGTAACCTACCATTGTAGCAGCAGTAATCGATCTAACAACTGCGCCAGACACTTGTCCTCTTACGTAGGCGTTGCCGACCGCAGCGCCGCCTTCTACCTGTTTATATATCTCTGCGCTTGAATACGCATGCCTATACCAGTTTCTTTTTCTTCGGTGGTTCAGTGTATTTCTTTCATCTCTCTTCCTCTTATTTGAGGCTGCGCACATCCCCCGCAGTGGATATGCTTTTCTCCGTATCGAAATCGAGGCTTGACACAGATTGCTGTCTCTGGTAATTTGGCAGTTCGCACATGTTACATTCAAAACTACTGAGCGAGATGCCGCAGTAGTAAGGCACCGGTCTCGTAGTCGCAAAGACTGCGGTTTGAATCACCGTCGATAAGATTATGCATGTTTTCGAGTGCTCGGCGAATTTTTACTTTCGAAAAAGATAGATCACGGAATCTACGTTAAATTTTACTCGAAAAATGTAATAAAGTGCAGCACCGCATTCGAAAAGTTTACTGTGGCTTTTGGTAAGTAAGACAAGAGTTTACGAGTGGATAAACGTTTCAAAGAGGGTCGAGAAGACGTTGAAGACAATTGCATCGGACACCCTAGCACATCGGTTACTGACGACAATGTGGAAGAAGTAAAGGAAATGTTTCTGAAAAATCGCCATCAGAGGTTGCTGATGATGTCGACATATCCTCTTGTTCATGCGAAGCAATTTTTGCGCACATTTTGGCGAAGTTTTTTTTCCAAAATTGTCGAATTTCGACCAAAAATGACGTCGCATGGGTATCGCTCAGGAACTGCTGAATGAAGTCGACAGCGATCCAGAACCTCCAAAGAATGTTGTAACAGATGACCGAACATGGGTACACGGGTATAACGTCGAAATCGAGGCCCAATTGTCCAAATGGAAACTGCCTGAAGATCCAAGATCGAAAAGAACTCGACAAGCTTGATAACATATGAAGGTTCTAACTGTTTTCTTGGATTACAATGGGATAGTGCACCATGAGTTTCTGACTTATGGTTGTATGGTCAATAAGCAATACTACCTGGCAGTTACGTTCCGTTTGCGTGATGCAATCCAAAGAAAACGACAAGAATTGCGGCAAAACCACTCATGGAAATTACATCACGGTCATGTTCCCGCTCACACCTCACTATTTCTTCATGATTTTTTGGCAATAAATAAAACCATTGTGTTGCCTCGACCACAGTACTCGCCGGACATGGGCCCCTGTGATTGCTCTCTGTTCTTGATGCTCAAGAGAATCATGAAAAGACATCGTTTTGCCACCACTGATGAGATCAAAACAGAATCGCTGAAGGAGCTGAACACCACGACGAAGAGTGAGTTCCAGAAGCTATCCTGAAATTGGAAAAGTGCTGGCACAAGTGTATTATATTTACTTTCAAAGGGACAAAGATACTAAAATGTAGACTTTCACTGTCGGAAATATCATGTCCATTATAATTATCCGGGCTGTTATGCCGTGGTCGGTTGATGAATTTTGTCTCAATTCCCAACGTTTCGTCTCTGACTGCGGGAGACATCTTCAAGGGGGTCCGTAGGTCGATGGAAGGTCCAACACACCCACTGGCTCGCTACTGACTGTCAGTAGCGAGCCAGTGGGTGTGTTGGACCTTCCATCGACCTACGGACCCCCTTGAAGATGTCTCCCGCAGTCAGAGACGAAACGTTGGGAATTGAGACAAAATTCATCAACCGACCACGGCATAACAGCCCGGATAATTATAATGGACATGAAAGGGACAAAGCTTATGCTGATGAATAAATGAAGATTCTTTAAGAAAAACAAAAATTCCCGTTACTCTTTGATCACACTTGGTATATTAATTATTATTGGATTTTCCATCGTAAGCTTACTGCGTTTTTCACCAGGCGCGTTTTGCTTTTGTTTATATAGCACCTTCAGTGGACATTCTGGAAAAATAGTATACATAAAATGTCTCTACATTGTGGCATTTATGAGTTAAAAACAGTATTTCTTCATAAATTAGGTACACAGTTTACTTACAATTTTTTTGCCTCTGTGTTACATGTTCTGAAGTACACTGCTCTTTCCCTTTGTTGTTTGGTTAAAGGCTAAAGTAGAAAAAATCTTGGTTGTACTTTCACTCTCTGTACATTTTTCAGCTTTTATGACCCTGCTTTTTCTTGATGATTATTGTGTGTGCTAACTTCCCGGATGCAGGTACTCATCCCAGTCTTGGGGCTTCATTTGGCGCCTCAGTGTAACCAGTCACAGACTCATAGGCGGCTAGTGGGGCTCAGTCTGCGCTAGTAGCGGTTCTGTGAAAATAAGTTAGTTGATGATGTAATCAATCGGGCAAACGAATTAGCACACACTGTGAACCGCAGGTACTTAATGACCGTACTCAGAATTTGACAACGCCTTATGGCCTGTGATGATCGAGAGTCCGGGAACTGAAGGTACCAGGAATTCTGTACAGTAGTCTACTAGACTACAGCAATGACACAGTAGTTGAATGGGGGGCTGAAAAACTGAAAGTTATGAAGGGAATTGCCAAGGGGTGCCAGCAGAGTTCTTTATGGGTGCCCATATTTTTGAGACTATTCCTTTCAGTCTCTCCTAGCAGAAATGGACGGGGGTGCACTTGTTGACGGGACTGTTGCACACGTTGATCATCTGTTGGTTGTGGTGTTAGACAACTCGAGAAAGAAACCGGAAACCAAAGCCAGTGGCTTCCCACATGGGATAAGCAAATGGTACTTAAAAATACAAGCTCGCCATGGTTCCGGACAAAACAGTCTACATATCGCTAAAAGGAAAACAACACAGTGACCCGACCATAACACTGCACAATAGAAATGTCCTCAGAGAATTCGTAACCAGTGACTTAGGACTGCAGACTGACGATCGATTGGCATTTAAGCAACTCATGAAACAAGTGTTGATAAAGCAGGAAAACTTGTACACAAATTTGCACGCATCAGCATAATCACTGACAAACTTCCACTACATGCTATACGAACACGTCACGGAGACCTTGTTTGTATCAACGGTATGCTTGGCGACGAGGTCAAGGGCACACAGCCTCTGTCTCACAACAATCAGAATCGTTATCAGGCCAGCGCAGAGAAGTGTTTTGCTAAGGTCATCGGGGGCTTTCAGCACCACGTCAATGGAAGTAGTGTGCGTGATACTCGGAATATATCTGACCGATCAGCAATCTGTCTGCGTACCGCGACGTACTTGCTGAAGATGGAAAGACTGGACAGAGTAATGGAAATTATGAGGAAACATTAATGGGACAAGTGCCAGCTAAAACAGTGGCGAGTGAATGTATGCCAGCGTGATTGGGAAGCCAATGTTTTTCCCAATGTTCGGTAGTGGTAGAAAACGAGCATTGCGGATCGCAGTCAGGCAAGGTACTCCTTTCAACAGGACACGGCGCTTAACCAATGCAGATTCACTGGTTAGGGACGCCTCTCGGCTCGAACAAGAATTTGTATTTAAACATATGTACACAGACACCCTCCCCCCATGAACCATGGACCTTGCCGTTGGTGGGGAGGCTTGTGTGCCTCACCGATACAGATGGCCGTACCGGAGGTGCAACCATAACGGAGGGGTATCTGTTGAGAGGCCAGACAAACGTCTGGTTCCTGAAGAGGGGCAGCAGCCTTTTCAGTAGTTGCATGGGCAACAGTTTGGATGATTGACTGGTCTGACCTTGTAACACTAACCAAAACAGCCTTGCTGTGCTGATACTGCGAAGGGCTGAAAGCAAGGGAAAACTAAGGCCGTAATTTTTCCCGAGGGCATGCAGCTTTACTGTATGGATAAATGATGACGGCGTCCTCTTGGGTAAAATATTACGGAGGTAAATTAGTCCCCATTCGGATCTCCGGGCGGGGACTACTCAGGAGGACGTTGTTATCAGGAGAATGAAAACTGGCGTTCTACGGATCGGAGCATGGAATGTCAGATCCCTTAATCGGGCGGGCAGGTTAGAAAATTTAAAAAAGGAAATGAATAGGTTATATAGAGTGGGAATTAGTGAAGTTCGGTGGCAGGAGGAACAAGACTTTTGGTCAGGTGAATACAGGGTTATAAGTACAAAATCAAATAGGGGTAATGCAGGAGTAGGTTTAATAATGAATAAAAAATAGGAATGTGGGTAAGCTACTACAAACAGCATAGTGAACGCATTATTGTGGCCAAGATAGACACAAAGCCCATGCCTACTACAGTAGTGCAAGTTTATATGCCAACTAGCTCTGCAGATGACGAAGAGATTGATGAAATGTATGATGAGATAATAGAAATTATTCAGATAGTGAAGGGAGACGAAAATTTAATAATCATGGGTGACTGGAACTCCACAGTAGGAAAAGGAAGAGAAGGAAACGTAGTAGGTGCATATGGAATGGGAGTAAGGAATGAAAGACGAAGCCGCCTGGTAGAACAGATGGTTCAAGAATCATGGAAGAAGCCTGGAGATACTGGAGCTTCAGATGGTTCATATGGCTCTGAGCACTATGGAACTTAACTTCAGAGGTCATCAGTCCCCTAGAACTTAGAACAAATTAAACCTAACTAACCTAAGAACGTCACACACATCCATGCCCGAGGCAGGATTCGAACCTGCGACCGTAGCGGTCGCGCGGTTCCAGATTGTAGCGCCTAGAACCGTTCGGCCACCACGGCCGTCATACTGGAAGGTATCAGATAGATCATATAACGGTAAGACAGAGATTCAGGAACCAGGTTTTAAACTGTAAGAAATTTCCAGGGGCATATGTGGACTGACCACAATCTACTGGTTATGAACTGTAGAATAAGACTGAAGAAACTGCAAAAAGGTGGTAAATTGATGACATGGATAAACTGACAGAACCAGAGGTTGTCGACAGCTTCAGGGACAGTATTAGGGAACGATTGACAAGAATCGGGGAAAGAAATACAGAAGAAGAAGAATGGGTAGCTTTGAGAGACGAAATAGTGAAGGTAGCAGAGGATCAAGTAGGTTAAAAGACGAGTGCTAATAGAAATCCTTGGGTAAAAAAGGAGATACTGAATTTAATTGATGAAAGGAGAAAATAAAAAACTACAGTAAATGAAACAGGCAAAAAAGAATACAAACGTCTCAAAAATGAGATAGACAGGAAGTGCAAAATGGCTAAGCAGGGATGGCTAGAGGACAAATTTAAGGGTGTAGAGGCGCATATCACTAGGGGTAAGATAGATACTGCCTACAGGAAAATTAAAGAGATCTTTGGAGAAAAGAGAACGACTTGCATGAATATCAAAAGCTCAGATGGAAATCCAGTAATAAGCAAAGAAGGGAAAGCATAAAGTTGGAAGGAGTATATAGAGAGAGGGTCTATACAAGGGCGATGTTCTCGAGGACAATATTATAAAAGTGGAAGAGAATGTATATGAAGATGAAATAGGAGATATGATACTGCGTGAAGAGTTTGAAAGAGCACTGAAAGACCTAAGACAAAACACGGCCCCGGAAGTAGACATCCCATTAGAACTAATGACAGCCTTGGGAGAGCCAGGCCTAACAAAACTCTACCATCTAGTGAGCAAGATGTATGAGTCAGGCGAAATACCCTCAGACTTCAAGAAGAATATAATAATTCCAATCCCAAAGAAAGCAGGTGTTGACAGATGTGAAAATTACCGAACAATCAGTTTAATAAGCCACGGCTGCAAAAACTAACACGCATTCTTCACGCACGAACGGAAAAACTGGTAGAAGCCGACCTCGGGGAAGATCAGTTTGGATTCCGTAGAAATGTTGGAACACGTGAGGCAATACTGACCCTGCGACTTATCTTAGAAAATAGATTAAGGAAAGGCAAACCTACATTTCTAGCACTTGTTGACTTAAAGAAAGCGTTTGACAATGTTGACTGGAATACTCTCTTTCAAATTATGAAGGTGGCAGGGGTAAAATACAGGGAGCGAAAGGCTATTTACAATTTGTACAGAAACCAGATGGCAGTTATAAGAGTCGAGGGGCATGAAAGGGAAGCAGTGGTTGGGGAGTAAGACAGGGTTGTAGCCTATCCCCGATGTTATGCAATCGGTATATTGTGCAAGCAGTAAAGGAAACTAAAGAAAAATTCGGAGTAGGAATTAAAATCCATGTAGACGAAATAAAAACTTTGAGGTTCGCCGATGACATTGTAATTCTGTCAGAGACAGCAAAGAACCTGGAGGGGCAGCTGAACGGAATGGACAGTGTCTTGAAAGGAGGATATAAGATGAACATTAACAGAAGCAAAACGAGGATAAATCGGGTGACGCTGCGGGAATTAGATTACGAAATGAGAGGCTTTAAGTAGTAAGAGAGTTTTGCTGTTTGGGGAGCAAAATAATTGACGATGGTCGAAGTAGAGATGATATAAAATGTACACTGGCAATGGCAAGGAAAGCGTTTCTGAAGAAGAGAAATTTGTTAACATCCAGTATAGATTTAAGTGTCAGGAAGTCGTTTCTGAAAGTATTTGTATGGAGTGTAGCCATGTATGGAAGTGAAACATGGACGATAACCAGTTTGGACAAGAAAGGAATAGACGCTTTCGAAATGTGGTGCTACAGAAGAATGCTGAAGATAAGGTGGGTAGATCACGTAGCTAATGAGGAGGTATTGAATATGATTGGGGAGAAGAGAAGTTTGTGGCACAACTTGACTAGAAGAAGGTATCGGTTGGTAGGACATGTTTTGAGGCATCAAGGGATCACAAATTTAGCATTGGAGGGCAGCGTGGTGGGTAAAAATCGTAGAGGGAGACCAAGAGATGAATACACTAAGCAGATTCAGAAGGATGTAGGTTGCAGTAGGTACTGGGAGATGAAGAAGCTTGCACAGGATAGAGTAGCATGGAGAGCTGCATCAAACCAGTCTCAGGACTGAAGACCACAACAACTAAGTAAAGAAGGCGTTAACCAACGGAAGACAGTGAAAGAGATGACACCTCCGCAATGTTTTTGGTGGATCTGATTATTCAGAAACATGAATATTCATTTCACTGCTCAATTGAAGTTACATTGGATATGATAGTGGTTGAAGAAATGTATAACGATAACGCGATTCATTGTGTTAAAGACATTTGTGCTAATGGCAGTGGCGGAAACAGTAACCCACTCATCAAAGAGAAACTAACAGTTCTGGTGACTACGAACCCCCCACCATAAAAGGGATCCTATACTGTTAGCGTTTTAACAAAATTTTCGGGAGAAAGTCTTGTGCGTATTTATGATGATTACCGTACACATCCACGTAAGGTTGCGACCTACAGCTCGTCACTGAAAAGACATCCATGTATAAATGATACATCGAACGTCAAAGTAATATTTGATTGTTGTGGTCTTCAGTCCTGAGACTGGTTTGATGCAGCTCTCCATGCTACTCTATCCTGTGCAAGCTTCTTCATCTCCCAGTACCTACTGCAACCTACATCCTTCTGAATCTGCTTAGTGTATTCATCTCTTGGTTTCCCCCTACGATTTTTACCCTCCACGCTGCCCTCCAATACTAAATTGGTGATCCCTTGATGCCTCAGAACATGTCCTACCAACCGATCCTTTCTTCTGGTCAAGTTGTGCCACAAACTCCTCTTCTCCCCAATCCTCTTCAGTACCTCCTCATTAGTTACGTGATCTACCCATCTAATCTTCAGCATTCTTCTGTAGCACCACATTTCGAAAGCTTCTATTCTCTTCTTGTCCAAACTATTTACCGTCCATGTTTCACTTCCATAAATGGCTACACTCCATACAAATACTTTCAGAAATGACTTCCTGACACTTAAATCTATACTCGATGTTAACAAATTTCTCTTCTTCAGAAACGATTTCCTTGCCATTGCCAGCTTACATTTTATATCCTCTCTACTTCGACCATCATCAGTTATTTTACTCCCCAAATAGCAAAACTCCTTTACTACTTTAAGTGTCTCATTTCCTAATCTAATACCCTCAACATCACCCGACTTAATTCGACTACATTCCATTATCCTCGTTTTGCTTTTATTGATGTTCATCTTATATCCTCCCTTCAAGACACCATCCATTCCGTTCAACTGCTCTTCCAAGTCCTTTGCTGTCTCTGACAGAATTACAATGTCATCGGCGAACCTCAAAGTTTTTATTTCTTCTCCATGGATTTTAATACCTACTCCGAACTTTTCTTTTGTTTCCTTTACTGCTTGCTCAATATACACATTGAATAACATCGGGGAGAGGATACAACCCTGTCTTACTCCCTTCCCAACCACTGCTTCCCTTTCATGTCCCTCGACTCTTATAACTGCCATCTGGTTTCTGTACAAATTGTAAATAGCCTTTCGTTCCCTGTATTTTACCCCTGCCACCTTTAGAATTTGAAAGAGAGTATTCCAGTCAACATTGTCAAAAGCTTTCTCTAAGTCTACAAATGCTAGAAACGTAGGTTTGCCTTTCCTTAATCTTTCTTCTAAGATAAGTCGTAAGGTCAGTATTGCCTCACGTGTTCCAGTATTTCTACGGAATCCAAACTGATCTTCCCCGAGGTCGGCTTCTACTAGTTTTTCCATTCGTCTGTAAAGAATTCGTGTTAGTATTTTGCAACTGTGGCTTATTAAACTGATTGTTCGGTAATTCTCACATCTGTCAACATCTGATTTCTTTGGGATTGGAATTATTATATTCTTCTTGAAGTCTGAGGGTATTTCGCCTGTTTCATACATCTTGCTCACCAGATGGTAGAGTTTTGTCAGGACTGGCTCTCCCAAGGCCGTCAGTAGTTCCAATGGAATGTTGTCTACTCCGGGGGCCTTGTTTCGACTCAGGTCTTTCCGTGCTCTGTCAACCTCTTCACGCAGTAGCGTATCCCACATTTCATCTTCATCTACATCCTCTTCCATTTCCATAATATTGTCCTCAAGTACATCGCCCTTGTATAGACCCTCTATATACTCCTTCCACCTTTCTGCTTTCCCTTCTTTGCTTAGAACTGGGTTTCCATCTGAGCTCTTGATGTTCATACAAGTGGTTCTCTTATCTCCAAAGGTCTCTTTAATTTTCCTGTAGGCAGTATCTATCTTACCCCTAGTGAGATAAGCCTCTACATCCTTACATTTGTCCTCTAGCCATCCCTGCTTAGCCATTTTGCACTTCCTGTCGATCTCATTTTTGAGACGTTTGTATTCCTTTTTGCCTGCTTCATTTAGTGCATTTTTATATTTTCTCCCTTCATCAATTAAATTCAATATTTCTTCTGTTACCCAAGGATTTCTACTAGCCCTCGTCTTTTTACCTACTTGATCCTCTGCTGCCTTCACTACTTCATCCCTCAAAGCTACCCATTCTTCTTCCACTGTATTTCTTTCCCCCATTCCTGTCAATTGTTCCCTTATGCTCTCCCTGAAACTCTGTACAACCTCTGGTTCTTTCAGTTTATCCAGGTCCCATCTCCTTAAATTCCCACCTTTTTGCAGTTTCTTCAGTTTTAATCTACAGGTCATAACCAATAGATTGTGGTCAGAGTCCACATCTGCCCCTGGAAATGTCTTACAATTTAAAACCTGGTTCCTAAATCTCTGTCTTACCATTATATAATCTATCTGATACCTTTTAGTATCTCCAGGGCTCTTCCATGTATACAACCTTCTATCATGATTCTTAAACCGAGTGTTAGCTATGATTAAGTTGTGCTCTGTGCAAAATTCTACCAGGCGGCTTCCTCTTTCATTTCTTAGCCCCAATCCATATTCACCTACTACGTTTCCTTCTCTCCCTTTTCCTACACTCGAATTCCAATCACCCATGACTATTAAATTTTCGTCTCCCTTCACTATCTGAATAATTTCTTTTATTTCATCATACATTTCTTCAATTTCTTCGTCATCTGCAGAGCTAGTTGGCATATAAACTTGTACTACTGTAGTAGGTGTGGGCTTCGTATCTATCTTGGCCACAGTAATGCGTTCACTAAGCTGTTTGTAGTAGCTTACCCGCGTTCCTATTTTCCTACTCATTATTAAATCTACTCCTGCATTACCCCTATTTGACTTTGTGTTTATAACCCTGTAGTCACCTGACCAGAAGTCTTGTTCCTCCTGCCACCGAACTTCACTAATTCCCACTATATCTAACTTTAATCTATCCATTTCTCTTTTTAAATTTTCTAACCTACCTGCCCGATTAAGGAATCTGACATTCGACGCTCCGATCCGTAGAACGCCAGTTTTCTTTCTCCTGATAACGACATCCTCTTGAGTAGTCCCCGCCCGGAGATCCGAATGGGGGACTATTTTACCTCCAGAATATTTTACCCAAGAGGACGCCATCATCATTTAATCATATAGTAAAGCTGCATGCCCTCGGGAAAAATTACGGCCGTAGTTTCCCCTTGCTTTCAGCCGTTCGCAGTACCAGCACAGCAAGGCCGTTTTGGTTATTGTTACAAGGCCAGATCAGTCAATCATCCAGACTGTTGCCCTTGCAACTACTGAAAATTCTGCTGCCCCTCTTCAGGAACCACACGTTTGTCTGGCCTCTCAACAGATACCCCTCCGTTGTGGTTGTACCTACGGTACGGCTATCTGTATCGCTGAGGCACGCAAGCCTTCCCACCAACGGCAAGGTCCATGGTTCATGGGGGGGGGGGGGGGGGGGGCATATTTGATTATTTGCATAAAAAAGATGTCATGAAATTCCATTTCGAGAAAACAAGGCAGTCAAATATCTGGAAGTACAATACAAGCTGTTCCAATTTGACATTGCAAGCAAAGAAGGAAAATATGTCAATTACTGGTTTCTGGAAATTTAGGGAAGGGAAAAATAAAGAGAAATTGGGCAGGCAAAGTTTAAATGTCCTGCAGCTTTCATAGCACGTCTCAAGAAAGAATTCGGAATGTGCTGTAGATACATCACTGCTTCCATGACAGCCATAGACGCACAGCAAGACAAGATATCCGCCAGTCTGGGGCCCATTTTGTCGAAAAAGTAAACCAGAAAACTGCAAGTTTTCAGATACAGCCGTACTGCATTTGGAACACTGATCAAAGTGGATTTAATTGTGAACTGCAGTACCTTCTGAAGCGACACTATTTGAGAAAGGGAAAAAACCAATAGTTGCCTTGGTCCAGTCTACACACAATACAGCTCCTAGTTATACGATGGATGTTAGAGTTCCAGTGAGTGAACATCTAATAAAAAAATTATCTCTTCAAGAAAAACTTTTCGCCCAAAAGTTAAAAAGGCTATTGGAGACAGTTTTCCACCAAACACACATTTGGAGACTAGAGCGAGTGGAAAAATGTCAAAAAAACCATTTAAAATCCTTTTTCGTGAAAGTTGTTAATGACAATAGTACTTTGTGATTCTTAAAGTAGTCACAAAGTTACAGCAAATGGAAAATGATTAATTTGCCCTTAAAGAAGCTGCAAGCTAACATCCCATAGATGTTCGGGCTCACATGCGGCTCCTGTTCGTCGAAATGTCTTGGCTCAAACTCGTCTAGGTGTTGAACGGCACGTGTCGCATTACACGCCCTAAATTAGACACTTGTGACACTTTGGTTAAATTGTCTGGCTGATGGCAAGTTTTCCAAATCCAAAGTTAACATAACATATAATAACAGTAATAATAATATCGGGAACTAAATTAACGACCCATAAATGATGTAGGCCACACAGTTGCGATTTGGTTAGATTAATGTTTATTCATAAAGAAAACTAATAGCGAACGTGGTCGTATTAAGCGTTGCTGTTACACTCGAGCGCACATCCATTTGACACAGTTCGATCATTCACTATCTCATCGCGAAATACAAGTTATCTACGTGAAAAGTTAAAATTCACACTAGGCGCGCGGCTGTTCACCACTCAGAGACTTAAGTCCCGCGATACCACACAACGCGAAATTTTCTAAGTTGTTTCACTTCCTAGCTGCCTAAAGACCGACTGTCCGCTTTCGCGTCTCAATCCGAACTGTACCCTTTGAAGTCCCCTTTGGTGTCTCGACCAGAACTGCCCTCTGCCCGTCTCCGACCGCGTTTCCCACGCGCCGAACATCTTCGCTCAACTAACTAGCGCAGTTACCTTTCCTGAAGCCGGCCATCTGATTGCCTACAGCTTATTCTACATTACTTTAAATTTTAACATATTTAAATAATGAAAGCTTGACCACTTTCACGTTGTAAATAAAGTAACAATAACATCCATTACATAATAAACTTTAAATTTTTTTACATAAAACCAGTGCAATTTTCTTCTTAAATTTGAATGTCACGGCCAGTAGCCTTGCACCAATGTGCTTTCTGATAAATAAATAAAGAACAAAAGTAACTATTATGCACTAACTTTACAACAAATATTCTATTACCTAATGATTCAATAAGGTGTCATGCTGTCATCGTTCAGTGTGTTTTGTGTGGAGGAAATGATAATCTGATGCTTAACTGAAAATACTGATAGTTTAAATTTACTATATCTTTCAAACAAATAAAGTTACAGAGTTGATATTTACAACGTTTGTCATTTTAATGATGCGCTTCTATATGAAATGTCGATCTTTAAGTTCGACCAAAGCGTTCAGATTTTAGCATTCAGGTCTCTGTTACAAAACTTGTTTATTTCACTTTAACAGTAAATCCTAAAGTATTATAGATATGATCAATATTCAAGTTTTATTGTGATCACCATGAAAATTTATGGAGGATGGAAGATTAAACTTCTGAGGTCATCAGTCCCATAGACCTTAGAACTACTTAAACCTAACTAACCTAAGGACATCACACACATCCATATCCGAGGCAGGATTCGAACCCGCGACCGTAGTGACCGCGCGGTTCCAGACTGTAACGCCTAGAATCGCTCGGCCACTCCGGCTGGCTCTCGTCTGTCTCACTCGCAGACTACAGCGCTTAGGCCTCAATAGACAATAGACGCCTGTGAGTTTCTCCATCTCGTGGTGAATCTGCGCTCTTTGTGGCATCCGGTCCCGGACGACAGGGTTCGTTTCACAATTCCTGAAGGCTGACTCTCTCAGCCATACGCTTAAACGAGAGCGAAATGCTCGTTAACTCACAAAGCTAAATGCATGATTTTTTCCGGCATTATAAAATATATACTATAAGAATAACAGGTTTTATAAGAACTATCTGCATCGATTTCAACACTAAATTTGAAAACAGTGTTTTCAAAATGACAATGCATTCTATTATTCATAAACAATTGTCTGCTCCACTTTATCAGCCTATGCTTCAAGATCCCTACCAAGAGACGGTAGAATACTCCTGTACATATTGCTGAATTCAAGAACTTGATTCATGTGGCATTTATTTTGCAGCTCAAGAATGTGATTCTTCGTATTGTCCAGATACTGCTTTCGACAAATGTGCTTATCTTGATTCTGCATATCGTCTCATGCACTTTGTTGAGGAACCTCATGTACATTTTTAAAGTCCTATTGTTGGTAAACTAAGAGTAACACGATCGACTGCTTTCACCAACCTAATCACAGTGGCACACGAAGCTTATAGCTGGAACACCGAATTCCTGTTCGAGCTGAGCGACTTCTCTTATGAGTGCACATTTGTCGGAAACAGACTGTTTCTGTGGGCGAACCTGGTACACGTAAGCATATCTACAACTAAATCTTCGTGATTACTCTGCTATTCACAATAAAGTGCCTGGCAGAGGGTTCAATGAACCACCTTCAAGCTGTCTCTCTACCGTTCCACTCCCGAACGGCGCGCGGGGAAAACGAGCACTTCAATTTTTCTGTGTGAGCCCTGATTTCTCTTATTTTATCGTGATGATCATTTCTCCCTATGTAGGTGAGTGTCAACAGAATGTTTTCGCAATCGCAATACTTCTGCATTGCACATTACACTTGGAAAGGGAAAAAAGGAAAACTCAGCCGTTCTGCTCACAAATGAGCCAGTCAGGCACAGCTGAGTGCCGTGTCATCCATCAGCCAACAGTGTTACTCTGATGAGGTATGCAGGGGCGCCATGTCAGTGCACTGCTCTCCCAGCCGCTGGAGCCGCTGCTACTCGGTCAAGTAGCTCCTCGATTGTCATTACGAGGTCGAGTGGCTCATTTTCCAGTTGTCCGACCAAAACAAAAAATAAATAAATAAAATCTCTGGCAGTGCCAGAAATCGAACCCGAGTCCTCCGCACTGCAGCCATCTACACCGGTCACTCGGTTATGGGGGTGGACGCGTTATTCATGCGGCCCTATCAAACAAACTTCACGCGTTGAAGATATCTAGGAATTCATAAGGGAAACAGACAAATGGCAAGACGTGAACAGAGCCGCTAACTCTATATCACGCACACTACACGACGAGTACATAGAAACCAGACCGACAATCACCCGAAATGAACCTGACCAATGGGAAGTACCTAACACAGAACAGAAGAAAAATACAGACTCTGGCAATGATCGACACAGTGGAAGAAAACTGGAGCACACAACATCACATTAAAAACTGTCAGGTTGACGGCTAACAAACAAGAAGTACATCTGTGACTACGATTAGCTATAATCGAGCCAGCACACTAAACCTGTAGTAGCTATTGTGCAGGAATAGTACCACTAGATCTAAAACGTATGTCAACTAGATCATAGACGCAGAAGTCACATTCGTGCTGGACTACGCCTAAAATAGGCATGTTAAACCGAATACCGGTAGAAATGAAACACCCTGTCCATACAACAACTCAAGGATATAGATAACATAATAAAAGAATAGAATAGTAATTATAAAACAACAGCATAGTTAATTCGGAGATGCTTCCTACAATCAGTCAATCACTACGGTTAGAAATCACTGTACCACGCAGTGCTGAGCAGCTCAATGTGTACTATCGAGGCCCCCGCATCTCGAATGGCACTGGTTGTGGGGTCTCAACATATTTTATCCTACAATATAAGCAACGGAAGATAAGTCTATAAATGTCAATTCTACGCTCTTAAATGACATGTAATCTTAAAGCTCATGCCATTCGCTATACGTTAGTTATATAGGGTGAACATTAATAACGCTGACAAACAGTAGGGACGAATTCCTGACTGGAAATGGAGAAAGAACGGTCCCAATAATATGTATCCGGAAATGCATCGTTGCCATGGTAGATGGCGCTGACGAATGATAGTTCCTGTGACCATATGCCGTGTGTTTCTTGTATGTTGCAGGCTGTGTGATTGACGCACAGTACTATAAGCAGCAGAATGGTCCGATATTCATGTAGGGAACAAGCCGAGATGGTGTTTGTGTACAACCAAACAGATGGAAACGGTCGAGAGGTAGCACGGCTACACCATAACAAGCACCCCTACAGATATCACTCACATCACACAACATTTCAAATCCTTTTTGGGCGTTTGTGTGATCATGGGTCCTTTCAGACAGAGGAATATGCAGGGAGGCGGAGGAACGTGCGTACTCCAGATTCGAAGGACCGGGTTCTATACGATGCTGGAACGAACCCTAGTATAAGCTCCAGGTAAGTGGACAGCCAACATACTGTAAGCCAAAGTACGATTATGTGTATTTTGTATGACAACAGCGCGTATTGCAACCCATGGAAGCGACCTAGAACATCTGTTGTGGCATGGATGTGATGCAACTCTGTACTGTATTCAGGGACGACTTGTTGTCGTTGAACGCCCACTGTCCAGTTCAGCAAACATGTTTATAGGACCTTTCTTCTTCCATTTCCAGTCAGGAATTCGCCCCTGTAGTTTGTCATTTTTATTCATGTTCACCTTATATAATACGTTTAAATACGTCAGTTATTATGTTCCATAAAAGCTGTTAATCTGAAATGTGCTCTTGGGCGGAACAGAATGGGGCAGAATGAGTGTCCCTCTCTGTCCAGTAATTTGTTGATGCAAGTAGATTTCAAACTATGTACTTCTTTTTCCCCTTGCTTATCCAGATGGCGTAAGCTTCTACAGGGTGAAGCGAAATTCGCCCACTCGGGCACTGCAGCGCGACTTCTCACGTGGCAACGATAAAAAAATGTCTCTCGCAAAATTTCGTCCGATGAGTACATCCGCAGAAAAAGGACGTTAAAGAGTGGCAATCTGGCAGCACTGTAACCAAATGTGTGTTAAGTATCTCTATCTGCACAAATTAGTTGTGCTGTACAATGTCGGTCCTCAGAACAACAGATGCTCAAAGCGACCTCCCTGCACTTCCAAACATTGCGCAACCCGCCGGATCTTACAGCTCTGGACCCTTCGCAGCAAAGCTGCGTCCACAGTAACAAGAGCAGCGTGAACATGCGCTACCAATTCTTCCACATTCGTCGGCGGAGTAGGGTACATGTGCTCCTGTAGGTGTCCCCAGAGGAAGAAATCCAGGGGATTTAGGTCAGGTAAAGGCGATGGTCATACAACTGGACCTCCATGTCCGAGCCATTTTCCTGGAAATGTTCTGTCCGAGTACTGTCGCACATTAATTCCAGAGTGTGGAGGTGCACCATCATGTTGGAACCATATTCTCTGCCGAACATGTAGTAGAATATCTTCCAGCACGTCAGGCAGATAGTTTGACAGGAATGCATGATACCTTCGTGCAGGCAACCGGTCAGGCAACATGTAAAGGCCCAAACACCTGTCGCCCAATATTCCAGCCCAGACGTTGATACCAAAGTGAACTTGATATCCATGATCACAGGTGACTTGCAGGTTAACCTCACACCAATGGTGGGCATTGTGCAGACTGATGACACCCTCACGAGTGAATCCTGCTTCATCCAACCATATTATGGTGTTGACAAAGTCACTGTTGGCTTCCTGTCGTTGTTGGAACCATTCACAGAATTGTACCCGCTGATAGTGATCTGCAGGATGCATGTGTTGCGTGAAAGCATAATGACAGGGGTGCTGCCCGTGCTCGTGCAGCACGTTAACGACCGTGTGTTGTGACACATGCAGCTGCCTCGCTACGCTCTGTGTACTTCGCTGAGGTTCTTGGTGTATGACCTCCAGAACAGCTTCCTCGGTAGCTGGAGTGTGGCGAGTCCGTGGATGACTTCTGTCATGCTACGGTGGAAGGAGAGAACCTGACTCCTGAAGGGGCAGCTCCAGACATGAAACACATTTTGATCTGGATAGCATTGACGAGGATATCTGACAGCATATTCACGAGCAGCAACACCAGCCCGGTTATCAGATGCTCCAAGGACCAGAAGCATATCCACATATTCATCGTTTGTGTATGCCACACATCTGCCACACTGGTTTAGTTATTTATTTATTTATTTATGCATTTATTTTACCTGGCAAGATTAGGGCCTTCAGGCCCTCTCTTACACCTAACCAGGCATACTCAGATTCATCAAATTTCAGTTTCTACAGAATATTAAGGACATATAACACGTTATACAGTATTAATGTTAAAGAAAAAATAGAGATTATAAAAGTAGTACAATGATAATTATAACAATCAAAAAAATAATTATAACAATCAAGAATAATAATAATAATAATAATAATAATAATAATAATAATGACTATGTAAATGAAAGTAAATATATTTTTCTTTTATGAATGTCAGTCCTATTGCTAGTTGGGAATTTTCTCGTTATATTCTTGCAGCTTGTGAGTTATTCTCATCAAGCAGAGACATAAGACGATGGAATGGGGTGAAAGAGATATGGAAGAGGTAGATAGGTTAGAGGAAGAGAAATAGAATGGTAAAATTAGAATGGTAATGGTAAAATTACAATGAGAAAATTCTAAACGTCTATTATATGTACATTGTAGTCTGTCACGGGCGCGTTACTCTGCTCGCAACTAGTCCCTGTCTGGCGGACCGTGCATACAGTATAAACGCGCCATTAGTCCTGCGCGCTGTTCCACCTAATACGCATTACTCCTTTGACAAATATTGCTCTGCATGATTCATCCCAACATCGCTAATTGTGAAATGTTCGATTTCGAATTACTCTGTTTCCCTGACAGTAACAGACGTGATGTTTCCACAATCCCATCGATAGAAGAAGAATAATAATACATTGAGATACATACTAAACAGCATGCGGTTCTCCGCCCCCAGTAGCTGAGTGGTCAGGGTGACAGAATTTTAATCCTAAGGGCCTGGGTTTAATTCCTTGCTGGGTCAGGAATTTTCTCCGGTCAGGGACTGGGTGTTGTGCTGTCCTAATCATCGTCATTTCGTCCTCATCGGCGCGCAAGTCGCCGAAGTGGCGTCAAACCGAAAGACTTGCACCCGGCAAACAGTCTACAAGATGGGAGACCCTCACCACATTTTAGCATGTGGTTACCAGGCCCAATGTTGAAAGGCATAATTAGTGGGACCATGGTGATAAGACATACAAATAGTAACCGAGTTTCCACATGATTCACAAAGCACGTTCCTAATCCTACTGGTAACGTAAGGCACTAAAGAAATGTAATGGACCTGAATGAGGCAAGAATAATAGTTGGTACTAATCTATGGGACCATTGGAGGAGGGCAGAAAGAAAACAGGTTTCGCATCTAGTAGATGAAGTGGTGCGAATAAAGTCACAGCCATGACATAGAAAGGGATTCTTTCAAAGCTGACCAATCTTCCACTTCTACAACTGCAGTATGTAAGTGCAAATGTTTTCTAGAGGACCTGCTGCAATCTCTGCTAATGATTAAGATGCCAGATACCGTACCACCTGGACTACATTTACCAAATTAAAAAAATATACCTCAATCCACGATCGAACCGTCGACCTCCTGCGTGCTAACCCAAAACTATCCACTGCACCAACTGCAAAGCAGAGTAATATGTGCTGACAAAGATAGTTACCATACATGTGGGAAGAGTGTTGCCAGATTGCCACTCTTTAACGTCCTTTTTCTGCGGATGTACTCACTGGGTGAAATTTTGTGAGACATTTATTTATCGCTGGTATGTGAGGAATCGCGCTGCGAAGCCCGAGTACGCGAATTTCGCTTCACCCTGTATTAGGAAGTCTGATAGACAGCAATGGTATACTAAATCGACGGAAATGGCAGTTTCCGCCATTTTGTCTTTGGAAATGGGAATTTTAAAAGAATCTAAGGAGTTTAACGTTCCCAAATAAACGTTAGATACCTTTGGAGAGCTCAGAATATACCAAACTACAGAGTTGAAAAATCAGTTAGAAAATTTAAAAATATATTCATTGCAGAAAAAGAAGACGAGCTGTCACCACACGTGTAGTCAATGGAGAGCAGACTCTTTAGTCCAACAATGAAGCATGTCATTGTCGGTTCATCAGCCTATCAGTTAGCACAAGGAAATTGGTTACCACACAGATTTGACGAAGAAATTCGTCTGTTTGAGCAGGATTCTGTTGCAGGATGTGTTATTAGCTATCATACGTAGTCTATTCACAAATACAGGGTGAGCACAAAGTCTTGCCCTGATTATAAAAATTTATAACAGAATAACCGTTTGACGTAAGTTACATTTCACGCTGTTACATAGGTTAGTGTTACTATTTTTTTAAAGACAACTTACGTTAGTAAACCTCAACGTGTGCTCCCTTGGTAGCTCGGAGAATGTCACGGCAGTAGTCCAGTTCCCGCCAGGTGTTTCGTAACATGTGTTCTGTCACAGTACCCACAGCAGCTTGTATCCTAGCCTTCAGTAACTGATCTGAGGAAGACTGTCCTTCATATAGCCCCAGAAAAAAAAGTCAAGGGGCGTAATGTCTGGAGAGGGGAGTAATGTCCGGATAGATGGATTGGAAGAAACGGTCCAACATACTGGCCACCCAACTTTGTGAGATTTGTGCTCACCCTGTACATCTGGTGCACGAGCAATGGGGACCAATAAATGAACAGTAACAAGTAATCTGGTATAAAGCTTGAAAACAATCGTACATTTTTCAAAATAGCGTTGCAAAATTTTCTTATTGTTAAAGATTTTTTTAAGATACCATATTCCTTTCTCTAAAGTGTTCATTGAACAACTTTGTTTTGGTTTTAAGGTGATATTCCGAATAATTTCAAGATTTGAGCAATAATTTCACAAAAATTCCTTTCTTCCATTCTGACCCGTGGGTGTGGGTGGGGGAGGGGGGTGGGAGGACAGCAAGCATTTCTTTAAAAAACGTAAAAAAATACTCAACATACATTTTCAAGTAAGGTGCATCAGGTTATACTACAAGATGATTTTTTATACCTTTAAAGTATGTTTTCTTGTGTTTCCTTTATTTTACAAAAATTATTAATCATTAAGTATTAAGTTTCCCTCCTCCCCCGAGTTCTACTTCCACCTCAGTCAGTGTTTTGGAGTGCTTTTCTGTGTCTTGCTCTACCTTACTTAAATGTGTTTTATGTATTCCTTTGATCTCAGTTATCTTTTCCCATATGGCTGCGTGTTTGTTTTTTTAAGTTTCTCTGTACTTTCTTTAAATGTTTTGAATTCTATCGTGCTTGTATCCTGATTATTCTATATTTTCTTCGAGGTTTTTTCATGACTTTTCTAAAATTCTTTTATCACATTTAGTAGATCCTCTACATTAAACTGACTGATGTCTGGATATATCTTATACTCGTCTTTACTACTAAATCGGGTTCTATCTGGTGGTCTTTGCTCTTTTACTAACAGCACACCGTGTCCTTGTGGTCTAGGGGCAGTACGTCTTCGGCAGAGCTACAGTGTACATGTGCACCAGTGTTCCACGCGCAAGGTAATCCTTTTCTGTGTTTGAGCATTACTAAGACCACACAGCGAACCAGGACCGTAAAGCTACGCTACGATTCACCTTTTTATACGACTTTGCATGATCAAAAGTACTCGACATGGAACGGTTGTTAAGAGAAGAGGTTAAGATACCAACATCGGACATCATAGGCATACATTTTTCCATGATCAGCAGCACAGTGTACGAAAAAGATTATCAATGACGCCACATGCGGCAACATCATTGGGAAGTCAGGGACTCTGCTTCTGCACACAGATGGCAATCTAGGCACTGTGGCTGTCGATCATTCAGGTTTGGGCGTTCGAGCAATTAGACTTTTCGAGTTGTCTTTTGAACTACCAGCCGAAGCTGTGATAATCGCCCTCCGCCCCTGGACCGCGTAGCCGAGAAATGGTTACTGTTGAAGACATATCCTGTCTTGAATGGTATCTGACAAATGAGTATCGATCTCCCCAGCTGTGTTCCCCCCTACCTCCACATTGGGGGCTGCAGAGTCATTATCATGTACGATGGCCAACCCTGCACGCGATTACCATCCACACCCAATCCGATCACTCCGCTGGTGACGAATGCTGCAGCACGTAGTGCCGCCACTATTTCACGAAACCTACCGCTTAGCCACTCCAGCCCCTAACAGCCGCCACAAAGCTATGGTTTGGACGATACAGAGGGGCTAATAGACATGGAGGCCACCACACAGCAGCCTCCGCCACCCAACACCACGATCAGCATCACCACTGTGTCAGCACTGGGCTCCTTGTGGTGCTAACAGAAGCTTTTGAACCCAGATTGCAGAACGTGTTGCCATCGTCTGACACAGAAGAACATGTTTACAAGCAGCGTTCTCCACAGTGGCACAAGTGGAGGTACAGGCCGCTACTAGGAACCAATGACAATCTCACTAATAAGGATGATGACATCATACGTGTGGACAATGCCCACCTTCTGAGGTCAGGTGATGGTGACAGTGATGGGCGACCTTGTACAATGATCATGTCAGCATCCATCCCCTCTGCGGAAAGTGTAATGAACAACATGCAGGTAGAGATAGTTGTCTCCCTTCTGGCAGTGGACAACCACTTCCTCACAGAGGAAAACTGTACGCACACCAAACACATCTGGGGATATGATGAATAAGATGCATTGGCGATCCCACTGTGATTGACGCACCAGTTAGCCCCACACACCAACATATACAAGTTTGCCCCCTGCAGTTGGGTGGGGTGGGGTAATGTCACCCATTGACTAAAACCACTTTCCCTCTCAGCAAGCTTACAGAGTGATTACAGTCAATACCAATATGATTCGCAGTTCAATGAAGATACAGTTACTCTGAGACATGATTTGCGCATCAGATATCGATATTGCCCTACTGCAAGAGGTGCATATTGTGATGGTTCCGGGTATTTACAGATACGAATTGTACCACTCTATTGGTGATCAGTCCTTATGCAGTGTTGCAATCTACACCCCAGAGGGGCTGCCAGTCGTAGATGTGACCATACTCCCATCCGTATGGGGTTATGGACTTTACCGTATTCGGAATGCATATCATCAGTCTCCATCAGGCATATCCAACTGACGTCAACGTTCTGTATTTTACTCTGTAGACATTGCCCTTTATTTATTTGACATTCTGACCTCACTGTAGTTGGAGGTGACTTTCACTGTTATTGCATCTGAAAGACCAACATACTGGCTACTCACTGTTCCCAGCCCTTTGTGCAGTGGTGGAAGAACTCTGCCATACTGACGCATAGGAGAAGGCCCACAGCAATGCCCCCATCCACACAAATCTTACATGCCATTCTGCAAGCAGGATAGACCGCATCAATGTCTCTGGCACCCTCCAGTGAGGACTACCCACCATGGACAAATGTCTTTTCCGACCACTGTGCTCTCATCAGCTAAGTCCTCCTTCCACTGCAGTCAGTCTGGTGCAGCTGTAGGACACAGGAGCTTAACATGTCCTTCCTCTGTGACACAAATTGTCGGCATTCCGTCATAGTGCTGTGGACTTCCTGTGGATACCATCTTCCCAGGTATCCCTTTATACTGATGTGGTGCCTCAACTGCGCCAAACCAGTGATCATGAGGGGATTGGTCCAATCCAGGAAAGAAGTGGCTGTGTGGCACTGTGCTACGAGAACTTGACAACTGACCTCCATCACCTGAATGCACAGGGAATGACAACGCATCATGGCCAAGCTCCTTCCTTTCATTGATATACAGTAAGCTACAAGGTACAGTGGTGAGAGCACGCAGACAGGATACGCACACGCGCATACACCATCTATCCTCCATGCCATCTCTGATCATCATCATTGTTGTCAAAAGCTTATCATCACCCTCCTTAAACAAAATGGTACCATGTCACTACATAGGTAACTATTGTCTCCACCTTTTCGGATCAACATCGAAAATTTTACGGAGACAAAACTGTGGACGATGCTACATCTGAGGATATTCTCTGACACCTCACGTGTACTCTCAGCGCTAAAGAGGCAACATGCATCTGGAGTTAATTACTATGGATGAGGTGGCAGACACTATCATCAAAGGCGCGATGAACAAATCACCAGGTCCAGTCGGCCTTCCGATTGAATTCTATCAGGTATTCCATCAACCGAGCGAGGTGGCGCAGTGGCTAGAACACTGGACTCGCATTCTGGAGGACGACGGTTCAATCCCACGTCTGGCCATCCTCATTTAGGTTTTCCATGATTTCCCTAAATCACACCAGGCAAATCCCGGGATGGTTCCTTTGAAAGGGCACAGCCGGCTTCCTTCCCTGTCCTTCCCTAGTCCGATGAGACCGATGACCTCGCTGTCTGGTCTCCTCCCCCAAACAATCCAGTCCAATCCAATCCATGAACCGACAATCCAGTGGTGGCTCGAATAGTTTCAGGAGCTGCTCACTCCTAACTTCCACATGCCAATGGCCTTTGTGGTCGATATTGTAATTCTGACACATATACTGCCTCAAGGTCCAGAGGTCATAAAATTTCGCCCACTTACTTTTCTCAGTGTAGACTATAATATGTATGCACACCTATTGGCGGCATGCATACACACAGTACTACCCTCAATCACTTGATCAGAGCGAATGTCAGATGGCCATGGTGCTCACCTACAAACAGCCAGGGCAAATGTCTGGATCTCGTCATGCTCGCCACCTCCAGCCACCTCCGTGTGGCACTGATATCAATCAACATTTACAATGCCTTTGATAGTGTCCAACACCAGTTCCTTCTATCAGTGGTGATGCATATGGGGCGTCCTCCACCACTCGTTAACACTGTGAGATGCCTTGTTACCAACGCCACATAAAGTATTCAAGTCAATGGACGACAACAGGCGGGAAAGATTCCAATACTACATTCCATCACATAGGGCTGTCCCCTGTCCACTGTGCTGTTCTCCATTGCCCCTGAATCCCTTATCAGAGGTGTCCTACCATGACTTATGGGCTCACCCTATGCAGCCATTTCTTCTGTTGCTGGGCATATGTAGACGACCTGCTCCTGGTATGTACACCAACAGAAATACATAATGCCATCATACGGATCTGACAGTATAGAAGAATCTCAAGAAGGCTGCTCAAAGTGGCCAAATCAGCAATTAGGAAGATTAGTCATGGACTCCAAGGTGAAGGAACACTGCCGCTGTCCTCAATGGACAAATTCCGTTACCTGAGTATCACATTTACTGGACATACCCACCTTATGGTGATATACACCTTCTGCCATTTGATTCAGACAATACAAGCCCACATCCAACACAACCTCCATCGCAAACTGAATACTGTCCAGCGAGTGACCTATATCGAATCATATGTACAAGATGGTATACAGTGCCCAAATCTTCCCTCTGCTGGTGATCCTAGGACGACAATTCCAAGCGGACTCTGCATACTTCATATCGGAAGGAACCAACTTTAATGTCCACTACGACGCCCTCACCCTCCCACTTAAGCAGAAGGACTCAACCTTGTCCATGTTAGAGCCAGACATCTGCTTTATAATTAACTATTATTACAATGCATTGGTGCTGGTCTTCCATGTCTCTTACACACTGTGTCTTAGAGGTCCCCCCTTTCTCAACAGTCAATTTGGTCCACACTGCCTCAACACTTTCCCACTTACTGATTTACTTTGTCAAACTCAGGTACATATTGATGTTCTTCCAACCATGTGTGCACCACAAGCAAAAGACTTTTACAAGTTTGTTTCGCAATGTACCCCCCACAATATGTTGGAGAACCTCCACCCATATATCTGTTGAGCAGCATTGTGGAAGAACATTCATGTGCCCATCCTTACAAATTATGCAAGAACCCTGTGGTACTGCACCATAATGCTAAATGCTCAACAAACCAGCAACTTCACCATATGGGACTAGTCAGATCACTATTATATACTCACTCCAACAGTGAGGATACTGATGACATATCTCGCATGTCCATCAATGCACAATGTATGGCAACTCATTCAACAAATACAGGCATGTTACCTCAGTGCCCCACCAATGACTGGCAGCCCACAATTCCCTCTCCTCTCAGAGAACACACATTTTCCTCTTAGATTAGATTTAGATTAGATTAGATTAGTTTTCGTTCCATAGATCCGTACTGAGGAGATCCTCGTGGATGTGGAACATGTCAATTTTTTTCTTTTTTTTTTAAGCTGAAATAACAATACTAATAGTATGAAATATACGATACATCATTTGTTTCTATTAAAAAATTCGTCAATGGAGTAGAAGGAGTTGGCCACTAGTGTATGAACTGAGCTGTTTGTTGGAAAAAGATATATATTATTTAGAACAAATTTCATTAATGAGTAAATATACTGAGAGGCAGTAGTTAGTATACCCAGTTCTTTGAAGAGGTTTCTACAGAACGTCCGTGAATTTACTCCACAAATAATACGTATTACATGCTTTTGGACTCTGAAAACTTTTGTTTGACTTGAAGAGTTACCCCAAAATATTATACCATATGACATTATGGAATGAACGTAGGCAAAGTATGCAAGCTTTTTCATTTTTATGTCGCCTATGTCTGCTAACACTCGAATTGCAAATACAGATTTGTTAAGGCGTTTCTGCAGTTCTGTGGTGTGCTCTTCCCAACTGAATTTATTATCAAGTTGTAATCCCAGTAATTTAAGACTGTCAACCTCTTCTATCTGCTCTTCTTTGTATTTTATGCATATGCTGGGTGGAAACCTCTTACAGGTTCTGAATTGCATATAGTGAGTCTTTTCGAAGTTTAATGTCAGTGAGTTGGCTTTAAACCATTTATTAATATCCATGAAAATATCATTAGCAGATCTTTCTAGAACTACACTTGACATACTATTTATTGCAATACTTGTGTCATCTGCAAACAAAACGAACTCTGCTTCTGGCAGTGTAACTGATGAGAGATCATTAATGTACACAAGAAAAAGCAATGGCCCTAAGATGGATCCCTGTGGGACACCACATGTAATTTCTTCCCATTTTGATGATGACTGATGACTTAATTCACTAGTCCCTTGCACTGACACCCTTTGTTTCCTGTTAGTGAGGTATGACTTGAACCATTTTGCAGCACTGCCTGTGACACCATAGAATTCTAATTTACTTAAAAGGATGTCGTGGTTCACACAATCAAATGCCTTTGTCAAATCACAGAAAATACCTGTTGCTTGCAATTTGTTATTTAATGAATTAAGTACATTTTCACTGTAGGTGCAAATAGCCTTCTCGATATCAGAACCCTTCAGAAATACAAACTGTGTTCTTCATAATATGTTATTTGTGGTCAGATGGTTGAGCAGCTGCCTGTACATTACTTTTTCTAAAATTTTTGAGAATGCTGGCAAAAGTGAAATCGGTCTGTGGTTTGATGGTATCTCTTTATCCCCTTTCTTGAATAGAGGCTTAACATCTGCATATTTTAGCCAGTCAGGAAATGTCCCAGTTATAATTGACTGGTTACACAAGTAACTTAGAATTGTGCTAAACTCACAAGAATATGCCTTAATTAACTTTGTTGATATTTCATCGTACCCACTAGAATGCTTTGTTTTTAAATATTTTATTATGGACGTTATTTCTTTTGGTGAAGTGAGTGATATATTCATGTACTTGAAGCTATTTGTGAAGGCTAGTTTCAAATAATCAAGGGCATTATTTACTGATCCTGAAAGTCCCATTCTATCAGCAACGGATATAAAGTACTTGTTAAATAGATTTGCCACACTATGCCCATCAGTTACTAATGTGTCGTCTACCCTTAGTGCTACTTGCTCCTGTTCCTTTCTGGTTCTACCAGTCTGCTCTTTCACTATATCCCATATTGTTTTTATTTTGTTCCCTGACATTGCTATCTTCTTCTCGTAGTGCATTTGTTTAGATGTCTGAATTACTTTTTTTAATGTTTTACAGTATTCCTTGTATTTAGCTAAATCATCAGCATTGGAGCTATTCTTGGTCGACAGATACATTTCCCTTTTTGTCTTACAGGAAAACTTTATTCCTTGTGTAATCCATGGTTTTGTTATAGACTTCTGTTTAATTTGAGTAACTTTTAGAGGAAAACAGTTTTCAAACATGGTACTGACATTGTTCATGAATGTGTTATATTTTTCATTCATGTCATGAGCACTATAAACATCTTTCCAGTTCATATCTTTGAGCAGTTTTCTAAAACACTCAATTTTTGGTTGATTGACTACTCTCCTGTACTCAGATTTAGCAGTCTTGATAATCTGCTTAGAATTTACATCTAAACCAAGGAGCTGCATGTCATGATCTGATAGTCCATTTATAACAGGTTTTATGATATGATTTTGTTCCTTTGATTTGTCTATAAAAATGTTATCAATGGCTGTCCTTGAGGATTTAGTGATCCTAGTTGGAAAGTTTACAGTGTGAGTTAGATTGAAAGACAACATTACTAACTGCAGTGAATGTTTACTGGAAGATTGCATTAGAAAATCTGTATTAAAGTCACCAGCAATCAAAATTTCTTTGTTTCTTCCTGTTAAATAACACAAAAGAGCTTCTAGATGATCTAAGAATAGATTATAATTTCTTGCAGGTGCTCAGTAAATAGTAATTATTATATAGGATCTGTTATGGAACTCTACTTCTGTTACACATGCTTCTAGATGCTGCTCTAAACAGAATTTATTAATGTCGATGTTCTTGAATTTATGGCAGTTTTTGATAAATCCTCCATCCATATCCGCTCTGCAGAAGTAGGAAGCTAGCTTAAATTCTGAAATGTCTAACATATCTATATCAGTGGTCACTTGATGTTCAGAGAGGCAGATTATGTCAATTTGGTTAGATGAATTCATTTCATCGATACAAATGAGTAGTTCATCAACTTTATTTCTAAGTCCCGGAATGTTCTGGTGTAATAAAGATAACTGATACTGCATACTAATGGGATTGTAACTGCTTTGGCGAAGATGAACTAGCAGTTTCTGATTACTTTCTATTAAACACTGTTTAAATGGAGACTGTTCCCTCTGACACCTGTGACCACTGGTATTTTACCACTTGTGCCAGTGTCCCCCCTTAAGTTTTCTGCAATCAACCCAGACAGTTTTCCCTTCCTTTTCCTATTGAGGTGAAGGCCATGCCTAGTGTAGTCCCACCTATCGATAGCATCCACAGGAATCAAACCAATATGGAACCCTATATCCGTCCTAAGCAGCCACTCCAACTCCAAGTTCACCCTCCCTACGGAAGAGTTCAAAAGAGGCCGATCATGGCGTCTCAACACAGACACAAATCCCACACCCGTATGCTTCGTTGCTGATACTATCTTCACCAGGTCACTCTCTATGGAATATTCAGAGTCTCTGCCAATGCTATTTCCCAGACCACCCACTATAACCACGGCATCCTCCTTTGTGAAATCCTTGCATAAAGCACCTACATCCTCTGTTACCTGACCCAGATCTGCACTAGGCTTGAAAAAGTTCCTTAACCGAGCCCCACAGTATAACATGGTTGAAGAGCGTGATGATTGCATATCTCCTCTTCAGTGATGGAGCACACTTCAAGCTCGACGTTTGATACCATGTTTTAGATACTCACACCACATTTGAATGAATGCAATAGTACAGCCATCAATTTGCTGATTGCTTACACTCCCCTCAGTTGGGGAGTACCAGACATTTTATGCACCTGAAGTCTCATGACACCCTTTCTGAAAACAGCATAGTGTAACAGCGTAGTCCAGACCATATATATATTATTATTAATAATAATAAAATAAAGAATGATAAAGAAATAAAGAAAAAACAAAAAATGTTGTATGCATTTCCTAACTTGACACAGGAGTTGCCACAGGTGATGGCAACAATGTGGCCAGGCTTCAGGTTGCGTCTCTTGCCCAGTTCACTCCCGTATCTCCTGGCAATCATCATGCATCCTCTCATTTAAAAAAAGTAATGGGGTCCCTTTGAAGCGATGGCTGCTTTGGCTTGCATTTCCAGTCTTACTGGTGGTTATGTATTTATCAGCTTTGTGATAGGGCTGAGATGCGGAACAAGGATTGGGATTAATTTAAGGGAAACATGAGAGAGGGTGGCCCAATTTGATGTGTCATTTATCAATCCCAAACAAATATTTTTTATTATTAACAATTCTACCATAAGCCAACGAACAGTTACCAGCCGGCCGTTGTGGCCAAGTGGTTCTAGGCACTTCAGTCTGGAACCATGTGACTGGTACGGTCGCAGGTTCGAATCCTGCCTCAGGCATGGATGTGTGTGATGTCCTTAGGTTAGTTAGGTATATATAGTTCTAAGTTCTAGGGGACTGATGACATCAGATGTTAAGTCCCATAGTGCTCAGAGCCATTTGAACCATTTTTTTAAACAGTTACCAAGATTCGTACTAAATTCGTACAAATAGTTTGGTTTTTAAATTAAAGACACAATAAATAAGGGCATTTGGTTTACACATAATACATAAATGGTACTTGAGGAACATATCAACTATACACTACAATGGTGGCCTGATTACAAGCAGTAAACTGATTTAATAAACCTGTGATGGCTCTCTGTCCCCGCGATTAGCATCCCAACTATGGGCTAATCCCACAACAGGACTTGAATATACATTCAACAAATGTTAAATAAATATATTAAAAATGCATACACTTCTACTGCATATTCAATTTTCCTTTTACTAAAAATCCTAGTAAGTGTAAACCAAATGATAACACTTGGTGCTATAAGACAATGTTATTCTGCTCCCACATAGATAAGATATGGTCAAACTGCCCAAATGCTGCCCACATGTAAAAGCAGGAGCTAACAGTAATATTTCACTGATTGGCCACAAGGCAGTTACATACAAAACATGTTAAGTATTTAAATAAACAACTGAGCTCCTAAAACGCTCTTAAAATGATAATGACAATTAACACAGATTAATTTTTTTTTAGAAACCAAAAAACTCAGTGCTCCATTTTCCCAAAGGCTTACTTTACAATAATAGAAAGACTGTAAATTAGTTCCCCAAAAATACCAACGCCAAGTCCTAATCTGGCGACACCCCTACCATGGTACGATATGTAAAGAATGACAATAAACTAATCAACATGAGACTGGAACGGGAGATCAACAGAAGAGCAAGCAATCTGACAAAACCTAGGCCTTGCACGATGATGGGAAAGCCACTGAAGCAGATGGAAAATGCATCATTTCCCCAAACCAGCAGAACATCAACACGTCACCCACTGCTGATACAAAACTGTCAACACATACCAAGCAACATGCAGCATACAAGTTCGATAGAAATTAATATACACAGCACTATTTAAATGGGCAATTAAAGATTATTTTCAAGGAAACCAACCTTAAAACTTCAGTATAGGAGTGGCCCCTCGCAAGTTAAACTCCCTTGCAATAACAAGGAATAATGTACAAAGTCTTTTTAAGGTATAATCACATAAGAATTCAAACAAGATCAAATATGTCAAGGTACACCGTTACTGGGGCTTCTTCGGGACTAATAGACACTGTAATTTGAATACATACCATATGGCAGATGGTCGGTTATAATGTACATCTACACACATCAAAAAAAGTTTTGCACCACCTCGAGTTCAGACAGTTCCGAAACCTGTACAGAAAATTGGAATAGAGATCAACATAAACATCATTTCCGCCCTTTTTATTGCTCATGGAAACCAAACATTGCATGTTGTACCACCATACAGCCAGACATTCAGAGGTGGTGGTCCAGACTGCTGTACACACCAGTACCTCTAATACCTAGTAGCATGTCCTCTTGTACTGATGTATGCCTGCATTCGTCATGGCATACTATCTACAAGTTCATCAAGACACAATTGGTCCAGATTGTCCCACTCCTCAACGGCGTTTCGGCATAGGTCCCTCAGAGTGGTTGGTGGGTCACGTTGTCCATAAAGAGCCCTTTTCAATCTATCCCAGGCATGTTCGATAGGGTTCATATCTGGAGAACATGCTGGCCACTCTAGTCGAGCGATGTCGTTATCCTGAAGAAAGTAATTCACAAGATGTGCATGATGGGTGCGCGAATGTCGTCCATGAAGACGAATGCCTCGCCAGTATGCTCTCGATATGGTTGCACTATCGGCCGGAGGATGGCACTCATGCATCATACTGCGGTTACAGCGCCTTCCAAGACCACCAGCGACGTATGTCGGCCCCACATAATGTCACCCCAAAACAGCAGGGAACCACCTTGCTGCACTCGCTGGACAGTGTGTCGAAGGCGTTCAGCCTGACCGGGTTGCCTCCAAACATGTCTCCAATTATTGTCTGGTTGAAGGCATATGCGACAATCATCGGTGAAGACAACGTGATGCCAATCCTAAGCGATCCATTCGGCATGTTGTTTGCCCCATCTGTACCACGCTGCATGGTGTTGGGGTTGCAAAGATGGACCTCGCCAAGGATGTCGGGAGTGGAGTTGCGCAACAGGTAGCCTATTGTACACAGTCTGAGTCGTAACACGACGTCCTGTGGCTGTACGAAAAGCATTATTCAACATGGTAGCGTTGCTGACAGGGTTCCTCCGACCCATAATCCGTAGGTAGCGATCATCCACTGCAGTAATAGCCCTTGGGCGGCCTGAGAGAGGTATGTCATCGACAGTTCCTGTCTCTCCTTACCTCCTCCATGTCCGAACAACATTGCTTTGGTTCACTCTGAGAAACCTGGACACTTCCCTTGTTGAGAGCCCTTCCTGGCACAAAGTAACAATACAGACATGATCGAACCCCGATATTGACCGTCTAGGCATGGTTGAATCACAGACAACATGAGCTGTGTACCTCATTCCTGGTGGAATGACTGGAACTTATCAGCTATCGGACCCCCTCCATCTAGTAGGCGCTCCTCATGCATGGTTGCTTACATCTTTGAGCGGGTTTAGTGACATCTCTGAACAGTCAAAGGGATTGTGTCTGTGATAGAATATCGACAATCAACGCCTATCGTCAGGAGCTCTGGGAACTGGGGTTATGCAAAACTTTTTTTTATGTGTGTATAATGTGAAGGGTTCCTCAGTACAGAGTAAGAGAATGTGCAAATACAAACACGCACGCACACCTGACCCTCACATGCTTACCTTTATCCCGAGCACATACAACTTTATTTATGGGCCAAATCCAATAACTCGCCCCAGGAAGGACAATAAAGTCTACAACAAACATAAATTAGAATCATTAGTATCAAATACTCTATGATAACAAATAATGGTTTCAAGTACCAGATTAATATTACAAAATATTAGCTCAGTGCTTACAGGAACATCCAGATTGACAAACACAGCGCCAAAAGGGACCACTGAAAGGCATAAACGAACGGGATTCCTGGCCAGCTCACACGGGGCACAATTAACAACCTTTAAGTACAGTACTTTGTGAACAGTCTTCGTACATGATTTCGAATAAATTCCAAATACACCAACAGCTTCAGGACTCCAGATAGGCACCGGTTAATAGTGCCTCCTGCTCATAGGTGCTAACAAGTCGTTCGACTCATCCTGGCATATCTGGCACACCACACTTGACTGATGCACTTTGTAGCCAGGTTGCACGGGACGAGACCCGCTCCTTGCCCGGTAAACTCGCCGGCAGAAAAGGTCAGTACTGCAGGAAAACGCTGGTACCCATAGCCGAGTACTCAGGCACACCCGTCCACCTCCATGTCGCACACATCATTCAGCTCAGAGTGAACACATAACCAAGCAAAGATCATACGACGAGGGCCAGAGTCGATGGAACGCGAGCAGAAGTGGCGCCAGTAGATCGCGCGCGTGTGCTCGCAGAAACTGCAACGGCTCAAGAGCTAAAGGCAGCAAGGTCTAGAATCAACAAGGAAATATTTGTTTTATTTATATACTGCTTGAGAGTGATACAGAACAGTAAGTAATAAAAATTAGAAAACGGTAAAGTGCGTGCCTGGAAACCGAGAGACTCGATGGATCGAATCTCGGTCGGACAACAGCGGTTTCGGTCTTCGTTTTAGCCCAGTTTTAACATCTCAACGATGAGAGGAGTCGACAGAAACGACATGTTGTTCGGATTCCACGTTAGGCTATAGGGCCTCTTCCTCCAGTTGGATAACTGGGATACAATAGGTTCCAATAGAAAAACTTGTACCACGACATTGAGCCATAAGAAATTATTATTATTACCTACGACACTTTTTACTACAGAGCGGAAGGTGCAGAATACAAGCGTAGCTCTCTTCCTACAACCAGATTTCGTAACACGCCAAATGGTTCAAAAGTTTCGCCTCCTGCAGCAAAGTCAAACTATAGGCAACTGACATTTCCGCGACACATTTCTTTTTGCGACTTTGAGTTGCTATGCAGTGATGCGATGCTGAAATCGTGCTGTTCACTGGGAATTGTCGTGTTGGTTGGCTCGAACTCCTGTAATCCAAGGTACTGTACACTGTTGTCTTTTCACGGTTTTACGTCAATGACGCACTTTTTTACTATGCTGCACATGGGCTCGGCACTCTGTTGTTCACTGTCCTGACTATTATTCATCGAAAATCAGGTCATATCATGGTGAGCCAACTGTAAGTTTGCCAACCATGTTTCCCATAAGACTACAGTATATTTCATTTGAAGGCAGACGGACATTTCGAAGGGAGACAGTTTACAAACAGATCAAGCCCAGCAAATTAATCAAACACTGAGCATACTGCCCGTGATTTGCCAATAATTAACTCCCACACAAGATTAATAACTAATAATGACGAGGATCCTCTGCAACAAAAGACAATGTCCTTTGACTTAGATTATTAATTTAAAATGTTTACCTTCAAACGGTAGAAAAAACTTAACTACATCGTTCTATTTCACGCTGATATGATTCACAAATCAAACTTCATTTGTTCCAGAGAATCCACAGTTCAGCCAAACGAGTCTGTTTATAAACATTCTGAGCTCACCTATAAATTATTCTGTTTGTCGGTCCCCACGCTAATAATGGGTATTCATAAATGATGTGAGTTGATATCTGTATTGTAAATTTTCTTCTGCTCGACACGAGAAACCAAAACAAAACAAAAATTCGTCTGAGCAGGCCTTGAAGGCCCAAATGTACTGACTGGCTGCCCTGTCATTCATAGCTCATAAGTGTCACCAGAGAGGGGCAAGTGGTCATCACAATGCTCTCCCAGCCATTGTCAGTTTTCGAGAGCGGAACCGCTGCTTCTCAAGCAAATAGCTCTTCAATTGGCCTCACAAGGGCTGAACGCATACTGCTAGCCAACAGTGCTTAGCAGACCTGGACGATCACCAGTCCAGGTGCTAGCTAATCCTGACAGCGGCTCAACATGAAACGCTCTTGAATTCACATCTTTGTATTAATCTTTATAGACCATTCATTTCTCTCCATAATTACTTAAATACAGTATGTGATCAAAAGAATTTGGACACCTGGCTGAAAATGACTTACAAGTTCGTGGCACGCTCCATCGGTAATGCTGGAATTCAATCTGGTGTTGGCCCATACTTAGCCTTGATGACAGCTTCCACTCTCGCAGGCATACGTTCAGTCAGGTGCTGGAACGTTTCTTGGGGAATGGCAGCCCATTCTTAACAGAGTGGTGCTCTGAGGAGAGGGACGATGTCGGTCGGTGAGGCCTGGCATGAAGACAGCGTTCCAAAACATCCCAAAGGTGTTCTATAGGATTCAGGCCAGGACTCTGTGCAGGCCAGTCCAATACAGGGATGTTATTGTCGTGTAACCATTCCGTCACAGGCCGTGCATTATGAACAGGTGATCGATCGTGTTGAAAGATGCAATCGCCATCACCAAATTGCTCTTCAACGGTGGGAAGCAAGAAGTTGCTTAAAACATCAGCCTGTGCTGTGATAGTGCCACGCAAAACAACGTAGGAGTGCAAGCCCCCTCCATGAAAAACACAACCACACCATTACACCACTGCCTCCGGATTTTACTGTTGGCACTACAAATGCTGGCAGATGACGTCCACTGTGCATTCGCCATATCAACACCCTGCCATCGGATCGCCACATTGTGTACCGTGATTCGTCACTCCAACACAACATTTTTCCACTATTGGATCGTCCAATGTTTACGCTCCTTACACTAAGCGAGGCGTCGTTTGGTATTTACTGGCATGATGTGTAGCTTACGAGCAGCCTCTCGACCATGAAATTCTAGTTTTCTCACTTGCATTGGATTCTGGTCATTTTTGTATTGCCTTTTATACGTTATAAGCTCGTTACAGATTTCAATTATTGTACACCCCTTTAGTTACGCTGTTCAATTTATTATTGAAAACTAGTGTATGCCGACATTTGCGACATCTGGTGAACTTACAACACAGACATCTTGTGGCTACTGTACGGCAGCTTGTTTTGAACAGTAGTGCTACTGACAACATAACTCATGCATCTGATGTTATTTATATACATTTGACGATGCTGGTGCTGATTTTGCATTTAACATTTGACGATGCCACTATGGCTGCAGTACATTAGGACTTTACTTTATAAACAGATATGACTCTTCATACTTAAATCGCACACATGCATATATTTTTCAGTAGTACTTTTCATTATGGACTACTTCTTGTTTTTAAGCTGTAGACAATCTGCGAGTGTATTTATGTTTTTTCCCATTTTTGCTGCAGATCTGATGATGGTCATTATAGACCGAAACCGATAATCTGTTAACAAAAAGTTTGTGACCATAGACGTAAATTAATGGAAACTTATTGATTCTCATGTAGTTTGGAATTCCTGTGTGATAGTCTGAATAAATGTCTGCCTATTACACATTATGACCCTCTTCAACTGTCGACGGTCTCTGTCAGTCAACAGACAAGGTCGGCCTGTACGCTTTTGTGCTGTACGTGTCCCTTTATGTTTCCACTTCACTATCACATCGGATACACTAACCTAGCGGTGTTTAGGAGTGTAGAAATCTCGCATACAGACGTATGACACAAGTGACACCCAATAACCCGACCACGCTCGAAGCGCTCCAGTCTGCTCTCTCCCGATGTCTAACGATTACTGAGGTCGCTGATATGGAGTATCTGGCAGTAGGTGGCAGCACAATGCACCTAATATGAAAAACGTATGTTTTTGGGCGTGTCCGGATACTTTGATCACATAGTGTACCTTCCTCTTTAATAGTCACGTGTCCATTTCCTGCTACTCTTTCTCGCAATGTTAACTCAGTCGACATAGAACCGATACTTTCCAACCACTCGCTACTGCAAGCATTGTCGGCGCGTCTCGAAAATGCACCAGACGCCAAAGAAGATACGTAACAATAATAAAAACGAAGGTACTGCTCGCCAGCTGGCGCACACCACGTCAAAGAGTACAGTAGGTGGTCTGAATACACTCCAAATAGGTAAACGGTGCTAAAATAAATTGGATAATATAGCGAGTGGTTGCTGAACACCATTCCGCATTAACATACGACACAGTCACTGCGTTCTATCATTATTTGAATGATATGTGAACGAATTAACAAACTAACATTGCCACATGGACTACAACGAACAGTATCACATGTTCTCAGCCAAAGATGTGTTTGCGTTTTATTGTAAAATACAGTTACACAGCCTGTAACTTTATAACTTAGCGCCACCACTTTTCCTCCTCCTCTTGACCATCAAATTCTGATGACAGAAACGTATACTACGACCAGGGCTTTAACAGGATATCTCATTTTCAAATTCCATCCCTCTAGATGGTGTTAACAATATCAGTTTTAGCTACAGTAGAGGTTTCATGTGAAGGACAAATAAATTGAAGCTGTGTAAAGTCAATGTGCATTCTAAATTATTTATGGACTACAGTTCGAAAGGCTATCACCCGAGAAACAGTAAAAGCTACTTCAACTCCTTAGTTCTACATTGGATAACTTGAAGAAATAGTTTTTGTTCGATGTCGCTGAAGTTATGTGAGTCTCGAGGACAAATATTGAACCTGCTATTTGTTTTATGTAATAAAATAAACTTGGACGAAAGATAATAATATAAAGAATTGGTAACATGTATGATTATATCCCCCCCCCCTCCCATATCTTAATTCTCTGTCATGACGTGATATTTTGGATCTGTAATTTTCTTGTTTTTCATTGGCTCGACGTTAATGTGCACCGATTTTTCTTGAATGTACCTCTAACCAGTGACCAGATGAGAGGAACTGCAGATATTTGTGGGGTAACGGAGTAAATATAAGAGTCAGTTTATCTGTGTAAAAGTTATGGTGCGGGCTGTTGCCAATCTAAAAATGTTACATTTGAAAACAAAACTGTATTACTCCAGAATAAATCCACAGAAGATGTCTTTAATACAAAGAAGATGAAGCGTGACTGGAACGTAAATAAAAGTTAAATTGCAGCAATAAAAAGGCGTCCGAATTTATAAAATGAAAATAATTCTTGTTCGGCAGTATCATCAAGCCCTTTGCTGTAGTGGTTGATGTCGGCGGCTCCTGACATAGAGATTTCACATTCGATTTCTGATAACCATGTATGATTTTTCTATAGACAGAAGACCTACAACCAAGTCCACTCAGCCTCATGTGGCCAAGTAAGGAGCTGCTGGAATAAAATAAGCAGCAAAGTTGCCACACAAGACACCGAGGTGGTGTCAAATCGAAAAGCCTACACTGCCTTTTGGGAGAGTGTCATAAAGGAATCAACAGAAATAACCGTTTTTAATCGAAAGCAGTGACTGAAGATTTATTACACTAAGGCAACCGATTGCAAGTTAGGTACGACACTAATCCTACTGCAATTGTAAGAAAAGATGGGTCAGATTACAAGCTACTCTGAAATTTCTGTAGTTTTGCTAGAATACTTTGAAGCACTGCCTTTCAGACAGACGTGGTAACTATATTGACGTCATGTGTCAAAAGGTTCAGAGCAACAGGGAAACTGTATAAATCCATCAGGCAAGAAGTGATGCTGCCATTGCAGTTCCATAACAATGAGATAGAACATCCATTCTTAATTATTACACAGCTTACTGTAAATATCATCATAGGTGTAGGTTTTCTAAACCGTTGTGGTAAACAAGTGACACTGAACAACTGAGTGTCAAGAACAAAATAAGAAGAATTTTTATGGGTATAAAATTTCAAAAAATCCAAAAGAGTCATCCTCTGGTGGGTGGACAAACGAAAATGGTGTACAGGTAGGAGAAAGGATTCTGGCAGATGAACAGGTATCTTAATGAAAATGTGTAGGAGGTTTCCTTGGATTTGGAAGCTTCACAGCTGGATGACTATGTACACTCGAGTTATATACAACAATTCTTCTTTTCCTTGTTCTGCTCTCTTCCTTATTCTAATCTTTTCGTTTTTATCTAGTTAATGGATAGTTTATGTAGCTATGCGAAGATTCTTCCACAACTTTGGCATACATTTTGCTGAGATCTTAGTTCCTCTTGTTCCTCTTCAATGGAATGGATCTATTACTAATTTTAATCTCGTCTTCAAGTTCTCCAATCGTGATTCGTCTATATAGCATCACCAGGGTCCTTACATGATCAATAACAACCTCATTTGTGTATTTTGAAAGTCTACTTAAATATAGTTCACTCCACTGATGAGCGGCCACCTTTGAAGTGGTTGTAAAACTTCTTTATCTGTGTGATACCCATTGCTTCATCCCCAAACACTTGTCGGATATTGTGGATTTTTTCAACTTTAGAATGACCTAAATTAAAACAAAATTTTATGCAATAACCCGTTGTTCCACTTTTTCTGTCATTTTGCCCACAGCATAAAATCCGACGACTACTACATACACGTGTTCATTTGTCAGTGGCTAACCAGTAACTGATAGTTTCCACAGTCGTGAACGAAATCAAGCATGCTCACTACATATGCCTCCAAACATACAGAACGTGGGCGCCCCGATACCATTGTTGGTTTCAGCAATAAAAAATAAGATAGGATACTTTTGAAGAGCCCTTGCACATTAGAGTTAAGCTTATGTATTTGAGAGGATGTACTAAGCAGTCACGAGGGCTAGTGATATGACAGTTATGAAAAGCACCCTTGAGTGTTAGGAGACAATCAGTTTTTGTGTTGTGAAATTCGTTGGACTAAGCAGCCATGAGTACCAGTGTAAAATCTCAAATTTTGATTTACATTCACTTAAGGATAAAGTAAGAGGGAAGTGAGAAGTATTTGTTCATCATTTCAAAATTTTTCACGCACGTCTAAAGGTTTAAATTTATAATCGTTTTAAGAAGCTTGTAAAAAGTCCAGGAAAGCTACGGATGTGTGCATGATAAGGGTGAATAGAATCGAGGTGATATCATGGCAAAGCAACAAACGAGAACAGGGAGTGTACAGGCCCATGTGTATAGGCCCCATCAAATTTTAAAGAAAGAACGAAAACCATTCCCATAAAATTTAACAGCAAAATGTCCCTGCAAATAGAAAAATGTTTTAGGAAATCTGATGGCTTTCAGGTTAACAACACCATAAATCTGCGAGTAAAACATAAACTGAAAAGGACATATGACAAATTTGATGCCTCTGGAATGTACAGGATTGATTATAGTAACTGTGACAAATATTAAGACAGTCAAACGAGCCGCTCTTTTAATGAAAGTTTAAAGAACATTAACAACCACAGAACAAAACTGCTTTGGGACAGTATTTATCTGAAACTGGTCATTCTATAGGGAACATTGAGAATAGTATGTGTATTCTCCACAGGTTGGAAAAAGGTCATGATCTTAGTTTGTTAGAAGAGCTTGAGATTTATAAAGCGAAAATAAGAGCTTAATTAGCAGAGTGATTTCGTACCCAATGCCTACTTTGATTTATTTGACAATGTTCTACTTTATCACTTTTTTTTGACACGCTGTAAATCGAAGTACCATCGTCGACGACGATCCAGACTTCATGGTGGAAAGTGATGAGGTGCCTGGGTTCACTTTATTGAATAAACGTTTGTGGTCAACGTCTTAGAACCTGTATATCGGTCCGTAAGATACCACCAGTTGGTGAAATGGGTTAGGATGTCATAGAACCAAGGAACATTGTTCCTTATACCGATGCCGTCGGAGGGGTATTGTCCTGCCCAGAGTTCTTATGTGGTATACCGAGATACGCAAAGTGTTGTGCAAGATCGTCGTCTGTTTACGAAATGCTTCTTGTTCTGTATCCTCATGGAGGGCAGCGTGCAAGTATAGCGGCTGGCATGAAGTATCCATCTGGGTACCATATTTTGTAAAACTTGTAGATAGCCATTTTGTGTTGGACTGGCAAGACCCCAGACCGAACTGCATACAGTATCTTAGAGAGCACCGTCGCCTTATATAATCGAAGTTTTGCTGCGGTACTGAGGTCAGTACTCTTGAAAAATGGGAGACGTTTCTTGGCCATACCAAAAACTTTGTTCCTGAGAAGGTCAACATGTTTGCAGAGAAAGAGGTGTTTGTCCAAAGTGAACCTCATGATGAAATAGATGGCTGTCGTCTTGGTGGGATTTAGCTGCATTTTATTTGATCTACATCAAGTGGCTGTGTGATCTAGACGACATTGAAGGCGTCGAATGTTGGCGTTAATATGTCTGCCACTGGTGAGAAAAGCCATATCATCGGCAAATTGTGCAATTTCTACCCCTGTGGCATTTGACACGTCACTGACATAGACATTAAATAGTAGTGGGGATAAAACGGATCCTTGAGGCAGTCCCGCCTGCACCAGTCGGGTATCAGGCGATTGGCCCTCTATTGTAAGAACCTTCTTTCTGTTTGTCAAAAAACTAGCTATAAGTTTCACATAACAATTGGGTATCAACGTCAGTTCACCCAGTTTCCAAATTAGTTGTTCCCTCCATACCTTATCACAGGCCATTTCAGTATCTAAGAAGACCACTGTAGTAGCACTAGACACATTGAAATTTCTGGTAACATGTTCCACCAGACAAAGGAGCTGCAGTGCTGTGAACAGTTTACATTGGAAGCCATACTGTTCTGCCCTGATTGTACCGTCAGCCACACCAGTGGTTCCAAAATGTGGGCCTGGATGACTCTCTTGAAGTTTTTGTCCAAACCACTACGAAGACTAACGGGTCAGTAATTCGTGGTCAGGTTAATGTCAGTCTGCGGTTTGGGAATAGGAACTACCTTGGCGTTCTTCCATGGAGTGGGGAAATACTTTATCTGGAGACAGCTATTGTAAACTCTTGTCAAGAGCACTAATAGTTTATGTGGCAAGTTCTTCAGGTGTAAGTTTCTGATCTTGTCAACACTGGGTGTCTTGTTCTAATTTCGCTAGGTGTAGTTAGATGGCGCTGTACTGGTCAAGAGCAGTGATGATCCGGTCGACGAGTTGTATGGTCGCATACTCGTGGTCTCTCTGGGTTCTGTTAAGAGGCTCCCTCACAAGCGTCATTTGTCACTCAAACGCCGTCGCGAATGTTTCCGCTTTTGTGAGTGGGTCTTATGTTAATTCCTGAAGAGCCTGAAGCCGTCGTTTGGGCGTGGGGTCAGCCCTCAAGGTTTTTACTAACCACAATTCTTCTCTGGTTTGCAGAAAGAAGGAGGACGTCTTATCTTTCAAAGTTTCTACTAACTATTCAAGTGTCCTTGGGTGATAACGATGTCAAGGACATCTGGACGTTGTTGACTGAGGGAGGGTGTGTGAGTCGGCTCAAGAGGTCCCCAGATCTCCAGGTCAAAGTCCTGTTCCAGGCAATGCAGCACCAGCCCCTAGTATTGGCGGTACGTGAATTTCAGGTAGGATGCTCCACATTCCAGCCGCCGCCAATAAAAGTCTTGCCATCTTGTGCTGCAGGGTGAAGATATGTCGCCACAAAAGTGACCTCTCCCAAATCTGTCAGACTGAATACACAGTAGCCTACAGATCTTGCAGGTTGTGTAGGTCGACATGCCAGTGAGTAATAGTATGGCGAAGGTAAACTGTTGTGCCACCTCCTTGTGCTTGAGTGTCAGTGTAACTGGCCATATTTAGAAGTTTAAAAGTTTCATTTGGCTGTAGGGGAGTCTCTGCCAAGAGGACTGTCAATCTTGTGACGGCCAATGAACTCTTGTAGCTCATGTTTCTTATTGCGAACTCCAGTAGCATTCCACAGACAGATGCAAAGATCCATTGTTTGTGTGGCCAAGACGTTAATCTGCCCCCTCAAGCTGAACCAGTGTTTCCACCCTCATAACTAGCTTTGCTTTAGCTGCCAACATCATTTTCCAGCAGTGATGAGTTCCTCCGTAAGTGCACTATCCACATCTTTGCCCCAAGAGGCCCTTGGTGTTGAATGAACCAGTGTCATGCTGTAGACGCTGCATTGCTGAAGCCAATGTTCGTCCTTCCCATGTTCTAGTTCAGTCCACATCTGGTCCCGTGGTGGTGACAGGGGGGCTTTTTGAGTAACCAGGCCAGCCCTGTCAGCCATTACAAATTTCACACCGTCAGGAACAGTTGGACGTTCCCTCTGTGATTGTGCTGAACTTCTTGGGAACTTTCTGAAATTCACTTCATCCCTTCCAAGAAACTGCATGCAGGCCCTGGCAACGCACTTTAATCACTGAACACCTCTGATTTATATATCTTGCTGATAGAGTGCCTTACATATTTACATCGTTTCTTACATTGTGCACATAACTCTAGTATTTTCTTGTTCCTTCTCTGTTTATATAATATACTTCATTAACTAGATAATGTTGCCCATGCACTGGTATGGGGTTTTACCATTCTTTTCTTGGAACAGGGTGCCACAGAGTATAAGGGGCCCTCTGGAAGTCATGCTTCCTCTAACAACTTCTCGCCCATGTGGCGTTCTGGCGTCAGCGCCGACTGTTTTCATTCATTGGGTTTCTTTCTGTTTTGTAATTTTTATATTATTCTGTGTACTCGGAAAGCTATTTGTTATTTATTTCATTATCTGTAGTGTCACCACCTGAGCGTATGTAAATTATTGTCTTTCAACTTTTTCGTTTTTAACGATCTAACTTTCGTCATGTTTTATTTCTTTGCTTACACCTTATAAACCCATTACAGACTTTACATATTGTATCTCCCTTTATTTTGCATCGTACAATTATCACTGAAGAATATGCATACGCCTACAGTAGCGACATCTGGCTACTGTACGACAGTTAGTTCTGAACAGTAGTGCTGCTGACAAGATGTCTGTTGTGTATACTATAATTTATATATGTTTGACGATGCTGGAGCTGATTTTGTGTTTAGCATTTGACGATGCCACTACAGCTCCAGTATATTAGGGCATTTTTTTATAAAACAGGTATGCCTCGTCGTGTTTAAAACGCTGAAATAAGTAGGTATTTTCTTCGTGGTCTGCTTTATTGTTTTAAGCTGTAGGCAATCTGCTAGTTGTATATGAGTTTTTCCCGTAATTTGCTGCAAGCCTGAAGATGGTAATTATAGACCGAAACCAGTAGTCTGATGACAAAATTTGTGACCATAGATGTGAAGTAAAGGAAATTTATTCTACTTTTGGGTCACTGTTCAATTTTCAACCATGTTGGAGCTTGTGAAATTATTGTCACATAAGTAGTCAAGTGGTGGCGTTAGTGCGTCCTTGCATAGCCAAGTTCTGAGGTTAGGAAATCTAACCCACAATTGAGAAAGTTAACAAGGGTTGGGAAAGGTGTCAGACATAGTCTGCATTGATGAGGGAGACATATTCCTTCCACAACCATCTCTAAATTGCAATAATCATCACCACATATGTGAGAATGAGTGTTGTGAATGTGTTGTAAGTGTGAGAGATCAGTAAAACATGAAATGCCTGGTGACTAGAAGGAAAAGGAGTAGTAGGTGTAAAGACCTGTTCAATATTTGAAAGTGGTGGATTTTTTTGTTTTTATTTACTTCTAGTATTACAACATTATGTATATTATACATGTGTTCTAATTATAGTAATATGATAAACCTGAATCAACATGACTGAAAAGGGTCTGGGATCATTGACAAGTCATGAAATGTAAAATCGTTAGGTGTTGAAAGAATGACTTCAAGAACAAAATTTTGTGGTTGACATGAAAACTGAAGTTGGTACAGCAGGTTTTTATTCATGTAATGAGTTTCCAAATTCTTGTGTGTATAACCAACTGAGGCAGTATAAAACATGGTAATGATCTGTTATCTCACTTATCATGCTCATTTCCTAATGCTAATGTTATATAATCGGGAAGAGAATAATTTATAGCAGAAAATATCCTAAATATATGCTCTGTTTAATTTGAAATGGACTGGAGTAAACCATATCTTAATATGACATTTGGATCAATAGTTATTTGAATTTTAATTGAGTGCATCAGGACATGCTGACTTGTGTGAAGACTTGTCCAACCATTGTTGCTCCAGGGCTGCAGAGCGCCTAGCTACATACACTACAAGTCATCTATAGCAGGGACAAAGTCCAGGATTTGGAGGGCTATGGAAAAAAGTGTTACAGGCTGACCACCTGTCCAATTCTCACAAGGCATACTTTTATATTTTGTGTGTTTGTATAGTTTTGAGCTATATATTTTCTTTGTTTTTCCATAACAAATTTTATATCATTTTAAGATGAACCCTGGATGAATAAATAAACAGAATGAAATAGAATTAGGACTGACACTGGCTGGCATGTACTGGCATATGTAGAGGACTTATTGAGAGGACTATCAATGGTATATTTTATCCTGCCTGCGAAAATAGTCTGAATTTATGATGTGTCATTCATGTGACTATATTATGTTATATGGGCACAATTTTTAGTGTTTTATTGCAGATACAGTCACCTATATATATGATCATTTACTTTTGTTGGATGTGTTGATTTACCTTATCTGAATTGCAGATGTGTGTATAATTTACATGTCACTACATTTTCTCTGTATTGTTTCAACAGTGTAGTTTTTTGCGGTATCTTAAAAAATTCTTGAATAATGTTTTCACTGACAATTAATCATTATAAGTATCTGTTACATAGAACCTATCTCTATAACGTTCCCATTTTCTTTAATAGAAATAATGTATTCTCTTGCTTCTTTCTCTGTCCATGTCATAACAATACTGCATGTTGATCATGTTGATCAGATTTTACTGTCTGATCTGTCAATTTCTGAAATGATATGTAATTCCTGGATCTTTTTACCAGTTTTCTTACTAATGACAGTAGTTTTTATAGTATGAAAGTACCCTGAGGTACTTACTTCTCCCGACTACTATACAAATTTTCTTTTTTCTCTAGGAAGATACTGTTTTAATACAACAGTTCCTTGAAGACTTGCATGATTGATTTTAATTTTTGGGGGGAACACTGCTTTAAAAATAATTAAAAACTTATCAAGAAATGTGATTAATTTAGATAATCTTGTCCCAGTTTATATTTTTAAGATTTCTGTAAAATCTTTCATTGTTTGGTAATTAGTCACCCTCGTTTTATTTGGGTGGTTGTGAGTATAAGCTAATTTATGTAGTGTTCACTAACATATGTAATAATTTGATGGTCTATTTACTTCTGAGTAGCCATGTGTTCCTTTAACGTCTGTTAGTTGCATCAATACATTATCTATCAGTGTACTACGATCTTGAGCAGGGAAATTTATGACTGATACTAAATTGTAGTAGTTAATAGCTGGTCTGGATCAGTTTCCCTGTCACATATCTTTCAAACACTGATATGGAAATCACTGCAAATCAATAATACTCACTTTATATCTGAAAGACATAACAGTAAAACAATAATGTCTTTTATGAAATGAGGTTGCTTTGATCTTTGGAGGAGACTGGTGACCTTTATATCTAAATAAACTGGACCTGATCCATGTAAGTACATCCCAAAAAGCTGAACAAATAAAAGTCATGCTGTTGGTCAAGTTTTGTTTTATATGAACAAATGACCAGTTTCTGCTTTATAGCCATCTATCATATCGATAGAAGAATAAGAATGAATTATTATTTCAGAATTTGCGAAACATTAACGTTAATCTAGTAAATACACACCCAAAACGAATAAAACTCTTCATTTCTGTGTGTAAATAACAGCCTCACATTTATATCATTTCAGCTTGTAACTACAAATCATTTGTGTCACTGTTTTTTAGAGTAATTAACTTACTTGCTTTCAGTGTGTATCTTATATGTCTACTGTATTGTTTCACAAATTCTGAGACGTATTTCATTTTAAACTTTCCACTTATAGATATGATTATAGCTGTAAAGCCAGAAATGATTATCTGTTCAAATAAACTAAAATGTGACTAGGACATAGAATCTACAGTTATAAATATTTTTCATTAAAATTTTTCTATTACCCAGTGAAACCAATCTACTTTGGCCCACCATCTGCTGGTGTAGGAGAAAACTTTCAGCAGTAAGCTGCTACCCTCTCGCAAAGTATATTTCAGTTCAATAAACTAAATGATGATGTAGGAAAGTCAGCTGTGGTCTTTCTTCGCTACTAGCCTTAAAAGTATTACTGAACTGTCAGAGAAAGAAAGAACGATCTAAATAGACAAGACAGTGCCCCCTAAGTGGTGTGCTTTACACATTTCATTTCATGAGTTACACTGAGAACAAAATAACCTGCGACATTATTTTCGAAAAGACCTGGCGACATATCTATATTTCCAAACTGATAACCCAAAACCCAGTACCAGTTGCAGGTTGCCTGTCTAAAACCATCCAGGGGCAACAAAAACTTGATTTTAAATATTTCACATAGTTATTAACTGAATTTAAAAATTTACAGTGATGTCATAATCTGTTCATTAAGAGATATAATCTTATGTTAAAAGGCTAACACAATAAGATATGTACTGCAGTTAGAAACTGTGTGATTGTCTTGAGGCAGTGGAACTGATAACAAAAAAATTCCTCAACTTCATCCATCATGTATTTGAGAATGAGAGCACTTAGCGATTTCTAACAAACTTTACACATAAACTTTTTTTACAAAACATTTTCTCGCTGATATCTCCCACCTCACCCCAAAAAAGATGAAAGGAAAGGAATGTATCACTTACTACATTTTCACTGTTCATACCATCAAACTTCAACCTCAGGCATGATGTTTTGATTTATTACTTCTTTGCTATTCATTCTATTCACAACATGCTTTGAAGATAGTATCTAAATATACTACTCATTGTACCTGCAATATTATATCATCGTATGACACATAAGTGATATGACGTCATAAACATTGAGATGCACGGAAAACTAGCTTTTGCTTAAAATTGAACTTAAATTAGCCAGACTTGAAGCATAATTTTAAACCTTTCCTAAGCTTTTAGTCGCTTACATGCTCAAAGTCAAGTGTTTTACACACTGACTCATCTGTATAGTTATCATATGTTTGAAGCTGCTTTATACATGGGAGTTAGATTCCTTAAAGAATGAGATGTTCGCTTGTAAATATCTGTTGATGCCCATTACTCGTCATATAACATGGTAAAATACTTGCATGAGGACAGTAATTTCACCATACAGCATTGTGATTCCTGGCAAAAATGGTTCAAATGGCTCTGAGCACTATGGGACTCAAGTGCTGTGGCCATAAGTCCCCTAGAACTTAGAACTACTTAAACCTAACTAACCTAAGGACATCACACACATCCATGCCCGAGGCAGGATTCGAACCTGCGACCGTAGCGGGCGTGCGGTTCCAGACTGTAGCGCCTTTAACCGCTCGGCCACTCCGGCCGGCGATTCCTGGCAAAAGCAAACATTATAATGATTCAGTATTTTCGACAGAAATGTCCAAAGAGATATTGAGTGAAATAATACCTGAATCATACAATGAAGTATAACCATCCTGAAAAAGCATTTCATGAAGAAAAGTATCTCTGTTACTTAATACTACAATTGTGACAAGTTAAAGATACTGTAAAATTTTTTGTATTTTGATATGTACTTTGCAACTCCACATATTCTGAAAAATTATAGGTTTGGTCAGTGAGGTACCTTGTATTACACTGTTTCTGAAAATACGGGAATATTCAATTTCTTGCTTAAGCTGTACCTGCAACCTGTTATAAACTTTTGCAACAAAATACAAATCTCTATTCTGAACTTTAGATCAGGATTCATAGTCTATGTGGAAAGTTTTACTTTTAATATTTGGTAGTGAATTGTACAATTTATCTTTAATTCACTTCTGTTATGAAGCACATATATGTTTAGGGAATAAGGATATTGACACTCAAGTATAAGAATATCTATGGCCATAAAGACACTGCTGCAAGTTGCATCGTTATCAAATGAAACAATATTCTGACTGAAGTCTTCTGCAGAATAAATATGTTATTTTTATTTTATCTTCACTGCCACAAAAGATGGTGATGTACATCAGCATTGAGAGAAAGTAAGGTAGCAATCCGTTATTTGGGTCAAAATGATACCTTTCTTAGCGCAAAAGAGTCAAAACTAATATTTTTTGTTAGACCCATTATGTTTTTTTATTTTTATTTATTTATTTTAAATACAGTTTTCCTGTTTGGCATAAGTGTTAACTGTTCTTGTTTTATAGGCAGCTGTCTTCCTATCCCAATCGCTAGAATCCTTGGACTTAGCCCTCCACACACACACACACACACACACACACACACACACACACACACACACACACACACACACACACACACACACATATATATATATATATATATATATATATATATATATATATATTGGTCAATGAGGTACCTTGTATTATGCTGTTTCTGAAAATACGGGAATATTCAATTTCTTGCTTAAGCTGTACCTGCAACCTGTTATAAACTTTTGCAACAAAATACAAATCTCTATTCTGAACTTTAGATCAGGATTCATAGTCTATGTGGAAAGTTTTACTTTTAATATTTGGTAGTGAATTGTACAATTTATCTTTAATTCACTTCTGTTATGAAGCACATATATGTTTAGGGAATAAGGATATTGACACTCAAGTATAAGAATATCTATGGCCATAAAGACACTGCTGCAAGTTGCATCGTTATCAAATGAAACAATATTCTGACTGAAGTCTTCTGCAGAATAAATATGTTATTTTTATTTTATCTTCACTGCCACAAAAGATGGTGATGTACATCAGCATTGAGAGAAAGTAAGGTAGCAATCCGTTATTTGGGTCAAAATGATACCTTTCTTAGCGCAAAAGAGTCAAAACTAATATTTTTTGTTAGACCCATTATGTTTTTTTATTTTTATTTATTTATTTTAAATACAGTTTTCCTGTTTGGCATAAGTGTTAACTGTTCTTGTTTTATAGGCAGCTGTCTTCCTATCCCAATCGCTAGAATCCTTGGACTTAGCCCTCCACACACACACACACACACACACACACACACACACACACACACACACACACACACACACACATATATATATATATATATATATATATATATATATATATATATATTGGTCAATGAGGTACCTTGTATTATGCTGTTTCTGAAAATACGGGAATATTCAATTTCTTGCTTAAGCTGTACCTGCAACCTGTTATAAACTTTTGCAACAAAATACAAATCTCTATTCTGAACATTAGATCCGGGTTCATAGTCTATTTGGAAAGTTTTACTTTTAATCTTATATATATAATAGTGTGTGTGTGTGTGTGTGTGTGTGTGTGTGTGTGTGTGTGTGTGTGTGTGTGTTTACTTCAATAAATTCAGCAATGAACTCCGTAAAGTACTGATCCATCACAACCACTCCAGAATTTTCACAGGCTGCTACATGATCATCAGTAGACTTACGTACAGAACAGCGATCTAGAAAGTGTAAAATAAATTTCTTTATTTCCGACTACGATCACGCCAGCCGCTGTGGCCGAGCGCTTCTAGGCGCTTCAGTCTGGAACCGCGCGACCTCTACGGTCACAGGTTCGAATCCTGCCTTGGGCATGGATGTGTGTGATGTCCTTAGTTAGGTTTAAGCAGTTCTAAGTTATAGGGGGCTAATGACCTCAGATATTAAGTCCCATAGCGCTCAGAGCCATTTGAACCATTTTTTGACTACAATCGCAAACTTGTTGGCTCCTCAGACTACCAGTTTCAGTCAGCAATGACGATCTTCAGGTTTGTAGAAAACGTGGGAAAAACACAAATACAACTAGCAGATTGTGTACAGCTGAAAACAATAAAATAGACCATAATGAAAAGTATTACTGATATACATATAAATATTATGTGCTTTAAATATGATGAGGCCTGACTCTTAAAAAGATGTCCTAATGTAACGGAGCCATAGTGGCACAATAAAAAGATAAGCACAAAATAAGGTCAGCATCGTCGCACATATATAAAAATATGGTATATACTAGTCATCTCTCTAACAGTGCTACTATTCAAGACAGACTGCCATACAGTAGCTATGTGAGACTGATGATCTCAGCAGCTAAGTCCCATAGTGCTCAGAGCCATTTTGAACACTATGTGATCAAAAGTATCTGAACACCTGGCTGAAAATGACTTACAAGCTCGTGACGCCCTCTATCGGTAATGTAGGAATTCAGTATGGTGTTGGTCCACCCTTATCCTTGATGACAGCTTCCACTCCCACATACATATAACAGTCAGTGTTGGAAGGTTTCTTGGGGAATGGCTGCCCATTCTTCATGGAGTGCAGCACTGAGGGGAGGTATCAATATCACTGCGCTGCAGGGCGTGCATTATGAACAGGTGCTCGATCATGTTGAAAGATGCAATCGCCATCCCAGAATTGCTCTTCAATGGTGGGAAGCAAGAAGGTGCTTATAACATGTGATGTGATGTGATGGTGCCACGCAAAACAACAAGGGGTGCAAGCCCCCTCCATGAAAAATACGACCATACCATAACACCACTGCCTCCGAATTGTACTGTTAGCACTCCACACGCTGGCAAATTACGTTCGCTGGGCATTCGCCATACCCACACACTGCCATCGAATCGCCACATTGTGTAGCGTGATTCGTCACTCCACACGACGTTTTTCCACTGTTCAACCGTCCAATGTTTACTCTCCTTACACCAAGCGAGGCGTCGTTAAGCATTTACCAGCGTGATGTGTGGCTTACGAGCAGCCGCTCGGCCATGAAATCCAAGTTTTCTCACCTCCCACTAACTGTCATAGTACTTGCAGTGGATCCTGATGCAGTTTGGAATTGCTGTGTGATGGCCTGGATAAATGTCTGTCTATTACACATTATGACCCTCTTCAACTGTCGACGGTCTCTGTCAGTCAACAGACAAGGTCACCTTGTACGCTTTTGTACTGTACATGTCCCTTCACGTTTCCACTTCACTATCACATTGGAAACACTAACCTAGGGTTGTTTAGGAGTGTGCAAATCTCGCGTATTGAAGTATTACACAAGTGAGACCCAATCATGTGACCAAATTCTAAGTCCATGAGTTCCATGGAGCACCCCATTCTGCTCTCTCACGATGCCTAATGACTATTGAGGTCGCTGATATGGAGTACCTGGTAGTAGGTGGTAGAACAATGCACCTAATATGAAAAACGTATGTTTTTGGGGTATTCCGGATACTTTTGGTCACATAGTGTATGTTCCACAATCATATAATTGTACAACATGGAATAAATAGAAGAATACGATCGGTAAAATCTGTAGTGAGCTTATCAGGTGTACAAGTCGTTACAGTAATAAAATGCAAGTAATAAAAACATGACCAAACTTGGGTTGTTGAAAAGGAAATAGTTACGTAATAATAATTCAAAGGAAATTAACTACCAGAGGTCACATCTTACCCTGCGACATGCCGTTCCAAGAAAAGAATGATAAATCACTGTACCATTCATTTAACAACATTATCTAATTAATTTATTATATAAACAGAGAACGGACAAGAAAATATGAGACTAATATGCTCCATGTAAGAAAATGAAGTAAATATGTAAAGCACTCTATCTCATCTTGCAGACATTTATTTAAGGAATTTGGGATATTCACAGTACCTTCGCAAAACATATGTTCACTTATGAAATTTGTTATTGATAACCCACCCCAATTCAAAAATAACAGCAAAGTGCATAGCAACAACACTAAAAGAAAGGCTGATCTTCACTATTCCGGATTAAATCTCACTTTGGCACAGAAAGGGGTGAATTATGCTTCCACAAACATCTTTGGTCATTTGCCAAATAGCATTAGAAGTTTGACAGATAGCCAACCAACATTTAAAAGCAAATAAAAGAATTTCTGAATGACAACTCCTTCTACTCAGTAGATGAAATTTTAGATATTAAGTAGTAACTTTTAAAAAAATTAATTAATTATTTTGTGTAAAGAAAACTACTGTTAAAGTGACATGTTCCACATCATTACGAAATGTCGTACTGTAAATGATCTAAGGAACAAGTATTAATGTATGTATGTATCAGGTAATGACAAGGGTGAGGTACACAGGGTGAGTCGAAAGGGATGATATAGAAATTAGTTGAGATAACTTACAGAATCGGTAGTTGTGTCATTTTGTAGCAAACAACCTCAAGTTTGATTCATATAGTGCATAACCCATTCTGCCACTAGGAGCGCCAGTGTAGTGTGCAGTTGAAGTGGCTATTTTCACTGGTGTGGACTGTACTTGCTATGTGTTTAGGTTTCATTAAACAAACTCTGCAACAATTCCTCTGCGTAAATTTCGCACGGAATATGCCAAAAAAACTTTTCTGAGACGGGTTGCTCACTGAGATATGAAAAATCACCAGCTCGCCCACATGTTGATGATTATGTCAAACAGGTTAGGGAGAGCTTTGTTCACAGTCCACAAAAACGCGACGTGCGTCTCGCGAGACTGGCATTCCGCAGAAGACTGTTTAGCGAGTGTTGTGTAGATGTTTACACTTGAAACCATATAGATTCACAATGGCACAGTTCATTAGCGATGCAGATAAGGTTGTTCATGAGCAATTCTGTGCGGAAATGTTGCATCAGGCAGAGGATGACAAGACATTCCTGAACACAATAATCTTCAGTGCTAAGTCCACATTTCGTACCAGTGGCATTGTGATCACCCACAACTACAAAATATGGGACAGCGAAAATCCATATGCAACCTTCAAACACTCTCATGGCAGCACCAAAGTTAATGTGGTTTTTTTTTTTTACCTTACCAATTGAAAGTGTACAGCTCTTTCTTCTTCATGGAGAGAACTGTCACCCATATTGTGCACCTGGATATGCTTGAAAACCTTTTTATTCCACAGATCGATTAAGATGATCCAGATGGGATAGTTTACTACCAGCAAGACGGTGCACCACCTTATTTCCCCACGGAAGTTCGAGATTTCCTCGATAAATGTTTCCCAGGTCCCTTTCCAATTGCATGGCCACATTGCTCCCCAGACTTGACAGAACTGGATTCCTTTCTATGGGGTTCCATTAAAGACCATGTGTATGTTCCTCGCTTACCACACAATTTAGCTGACCAGAAAAATCGTATTTGCACTGCCATTGCCCAAGAAACACCTGAGCTGCTGAAGGAATGTGGGAAGAAATTGGTTACCAGAGGGATCTTTGCAGAATCACAAATGGTAGTCACATCGAACCAAAATGAAATATGGAACTTGGTGTTGTTTTCTACAAAATGACACATCTATCGATTCTGTAAGTTATCTCAATAAATTTCTATATAATTTCAAATTTGTAAAATCCCTTTTGACTCGCTGTGTATATAGAGAGGCGTTCAGTAATTAAAGTAGAATATTGTCAAAGGAAGCATAGTAGCATTGGGCACAAAATCGCTCTGTCCATTGAGCACTTCTCTTGGCTCTTGTTTTTTCACTTTGTAAATTTCAATCTCTTCTAACAAGCTGAGAGCATGGTCTTTCTGCACACTATGGAGAAGGCGCATATTATTCTCAATAACCCCATAAAATGACCAGTTTCTGATAAATGCAATCCCAAAGCAGTTCTGTTACACTGCTGTTAGTTCTCCTTAAACATCACATTAAAAGAGCGACCGGTTTTGCAGATACAACATTTATCACAGTTATTACAACCAACTCTGTAAACTCCAGAGCCAACAAATACACTCCTGGAAATGGAAAAAAGAACACATTGACACCGGTGTGTCAGACCCACCATACTTGCTCCGGACACTGCAAGAGGGCTGTACAAGCAATGATCACACGCACGGCACAGCGGACACACCAGGAACCGCGGTGTTGGCCGTCGAATGGCGCTAGCTGCGCAGCATTTGTGCACCGCCGCCGTCAGTGTCAGCCAGTTTGCCGTGGCATACGGAGCTCCATCGCAGTCTTTAACACTGGTAGCATGCCGCGACAGCGTGGACGTGAACCATATGTGCAGTTGACGGACTTTGAGCGAGGGCGTATAGTGGGCATGCGGGAGGCTGGGTGGACGTACCGCCGAATTGCTCAACACGTGGGGCGTGAGGTCTCCACAGTACATCGATGTTGTCGCCAGTGGTCAGCGGAAGGTGCACGTGCCCGTCGACCTGGGACCGGACCGCAGCGACGCACGGATGCACGCCAAGACCGTAGGATCCTACGCAGTGCCGTAGGGGACCGCACCGCCACTTCCCAGCAAATTAGGGACACTGTTGCTCCTGGGGTATCGGCGAGGACCATTCGCAACCGTCTCCATGAAGCTGGGCTACGGTCCCGCACACCGATAGGCCGTCTTCCGCTCACGCCCCAACATCGTGCAGCCCGCCTCCAGTGGTGTCGCGACAGGCGTGAATGGAGGGACGAATGTAGACGTGTCGTCTTCAGCGATGAGAGTCGCTTCTGCCTTGGTGCCAATGATGGTCGTATGCGTGTTTGGCGCCGTGCAGGTGAGCGCCACAATCAGGACTGCATACGACTGAGGCACACAGGGCCAACACCCGGCATCATGGTGTGGGGAGCGATCTCCTACACTGGCCGTACACCACTGGTGATCGTCGAGGGGACACTGAATAGTGCACGGTACATCCAAACCGTCATCGAACCCATCGTTCTACCATTCCTAGACCGGCAAGGGAACTTGCTGTTCCAACAGGACAATGCACGTCCGCATGTATCCCGTGCCACCCAACGTGCTCTAGAATGTGTAAGTCAACTACCCTGGCCAGCAAGATCTCCGGATCTGTCCCCCATTGTGCATGTTTGAGACTGGAGAAGCGTCGTCTCACGCGGTCTGCACGTCCAGCACGAACGCTGGTCCAACTGAGGCGCCAGGTGGAAATGGCATGGCAAGCCGTTCCACAGGACTACATCCAGCATCTCTACGATCGTCTCCATGGGAGAATAGCAGCCTGCATTGCTGCGAAAGGTGGATATACACTGTACTAGTGCCGACATTGTGCATGCTCTGTTGCCTGTGTCTATGTGCCTGTGGTTCTGTCAGTGTGATCATGTGATGTATCTGACCCCAGGAATGTGTCAATAAAGTTTCCCCTTCCTGGGACAATGAATTCACGGTGTTCTTATTTCAATTTCCAGGAGTGTATGTGTACACTCTTTTCACTTTAAGTTTTACTCGCAATTTCAGGATGTTGTTAACTTTAAAGCCACATCTGCATTAGATTTTCTGAATCATTTCTCTATTTGCCAGGACATTCTTCTATGTAATTTTATTACAACGGTTTTCATTCATCCTTTATTTTCTTTCTATTTTCTGGGTGAGTGTGCCTCTGCCTTCTGTTTATTATACGTTTCTTTAGCCTATTGTAATGATGTGTGACAGCATTTACAGAAACACCATTAGCTATTCCAATTTGCTTTAAAATACTGCATTCTTTACGTATTTCACTTTCAGTAGCAGGTAGACGAAGGAGCCAGTGAATCACTGAAGTGAAGAAGACTTCTTTATATAGTGGATGATAGCTTTGCAGAAAATGATGCAAAAGAAATTTATGGAGATCCAACTGAGAAGTTTCACACTTGTTTACATACAAAGATAGACATCTCCCAGTTAATTCTTAACGATTATGAAAAGAAATCCCTTGAAATGATAAATGAAAGCTTCCTCAGCTTAGATCTCAAGTTAAGATTCACAAAGACGGAAATCCGGCTCGCGCCATTGTGAACAACATGTCATCACCAAACTATAAACAAAATAAGTTTCTTAATGACAAACTTAAATCAGTTTACCGGTTCAATACTTATTTTGGGGTTAAAAACAGTTGTGAGCTTGCAAATGTAATCAAGGATATACATATACCAAATAATGCAACATTAGCATTCTTGGATGTGAAAAACCTCTACAGTAATGTCCTGATAAAAAAAAACTATTGAAATTATTTAACGTAATCTGCTATCCCATAACAAGATCGATAGTGCTAAGTGTACGAAACTAACTGAATTTCTAGATTTTGTTTTAGCTTGCAATTTTTGTGCTTTGAGTGACAATGTATAGTATCAGAAAGATGGCCTTCGGATGAGTAATAGTCTAACTGGTATTTTGGCAGATATTTTTTTGAACGATTCAGAATGTAAAGCTTTTGCCAAGTTTACACAGATGAAGGAAAAAACGATTTACTATAGATGGTATGTTGATGGCATTTTATTACTGATAGAGGGTGACACCAGTAAGGTTAATGCATTTACCCAAGTAATAGGGACCATGCACCCCAAATAACTTTTGCTATGGAAGTTGAAAAAGAGAAGTCCTTTAACTGCTATGATCTTACTGTTAAGAAAGTTGACAATAAAGATAAATTTTCGGTTTTCAGAGATCCTACATGTACAGGTAGTCTCATCAATGCCAGTTCATGCCATCCTCCACTATATATAAAAAAGGCTCCTTTGGCCATCTTTGTTCGAAAGCAAAATATGTAAAGAAATCAGCATTTTAAAGCAAATTGCAGTAGCTATTGGTTCTTCTGTAAATGGTGTCATGCACCATTACAATAGGCTAAAGAAAAGTATAATAAAAAGAAGGCAGATGTACACTTAGCAAGAAAGTAGAATCAATAGAGAATGAATGGAAACAATTCCAGTGAAATTTCATGGCAAAATGTCTTAGAAAATAACAAGATGTTTCAGAAAATCTCATGTTAGATGTGACTTTCAAGTTAACAAAGCCCTAAAACTGCAAGTAAAACATACTTTGAATATGGCACATGATAAATTTGTTAGTTCTGGAATACACAGGATTGATTGTAATAACTGTGATAAAAATTATATCGGCCAAATCGTCGGTTTTAAACGTAAGGTTTAAAGAGCATCCACAGCAGCTTAACAGAACTGCCTTGGGGTTGTGTTAATCAGAAACTGGTCATTCTGTATGGGGGCATTGAGAACAATGTGTGTATTCTCCATAAGGTGCAAAAAGACTATGCTCTCAATCTGTTAGAGGAGCTTGAAATTTACAAAGCGAAAAAACAAGAGCCAAGAAAAGTGCTCAGTCAACAGAACGATTTTATGTCCAACGCCTACTTTGCTTTGTTTGACAATGTAAGACTTCAATCACTGAATGCCTCTTTTATGTATGTCTTGCCTTTGTCATCAGCTGGTATAGAATGCTTTATACACTTACTTCATTGAGCTTATTACTCATGTGTTGTCTTGTCCGTTCTCTGTTCATATAATATATTTCATTAACTAGATAATCTTGTTAATTGACTGGTACTGTGTCTTATCATTTTTTCCCTTGGAACAGCACGTTGCACGGTTGGTGGTTAAGTTCCTCTGACCATATCTACCTCTATATCTAGACCCTGCAAGCCACCATGAGGTGAATGACAGTCGGTATGTCCCACTGTTTCAGTTTCTGGGGTTTCTTCCCATTCTATTCATGTATGGACACAGGAAGAATGATTGTGTGAATGCCTCTGTCAGTGCAGTAATTATTCTAATCTTTTACTCAAGATCACTATGTGAGCAATACACAAAGGATTGTAATACGTTCCTAGGGTCGTCATTTAAATCTGGTTCCTTAAAGTTTGATAACAGACATTCTTGGAATAGTTTATGTCTATCTTCAAGAGTCTTCCATTTCAGTTCCTTCAACATCTCTGTATTCTCTCCCTTGGATCAAACAAACCTGTGACTATTTGTACTCCCCTTCTCTGTATACATTCAATAACCCCTCTTAGTCCTACTTGGCACAGATCCCACACACTTGAGCAATCTGGCAGTTAAGTTCCTTTGGCCACTTCTCGCCTATGCGACATTCTGGCGGTCACACCATCAGAGGGTGCTCATTAGTTACTACAGTCTGTTTACATTCATTCGACTTCTTTCCCTATTTCTTTCATTATTTCTATATTATTCTCTGAACTCCATAACCTAATTCTTATGTATGTCACTACATTTTTAGTTTAAATTCACCACAATGGCGTTTCAGAATTATTGTCACTTAACTTTTTCCTTTTCAACAATCTAACCTCGGTCATGTTTTATATTTATTGCATTTTATTACAGTAATGATATATACATCCGGTAAGCCCACTACAGATTTTATCAGTCGTATTCTTCTTTTTATTCCATACTGTACAATTATATTATTGGAGAATATATCTACACCTACAGTAGCGACATCTGACGAGCTTGCGACACAAACATTTTGTGGCTTCTGTACGGCACTTTGTTTGGAACAGTAGTGTTGTTAAAGGGATGACTCTAGTATATGCCATACTTTAATATATGTTCGGCGATGCTGACCTAATTTTATATTTATCTTATGATGATGCCACTTTGGCTCCATTATATTAGGACATATTTTTAAAGCAGGTATGCCTGGTCATATTTAATGCACACAATTTTCACATGTATGACAGTAATGCTTTTCATAATGACCTACTTTGTTGTTTTACGCTGTAGACAATTCACCAGTTGTATTTATGTTTTTCCCATGTTTCTCTGCAGATCTGAAGATGTTCATTACTGACCGAAACCGGTAGTCTGATGACCTAACAAGTTTTTGTTCATAGACAGAAACAAAGACATTTATTCTACATTTTAAAATTACTGCGTAATTAAAGGTGAGATACTACTAGACTAAATAAACAGCTGACTGAAACGCATTTTGCGCCCCATATTTGCAGTGATCTCCGGTTCGTACGCTACAATCGGTCTGTACAGTTGTGATCTGCTGCAACCACAGCTGAGAAGTTTTGTTCAAACCTCCAACTTCAACTTCCACGTCTGCGCAGGTCTTTCATTTTCTCTGAACTTACGTCAACACGCTGCGATGCTTCTGCGCAAACTCTTGCGCGACAAGATCATTGCTTGTCGACCGTGCACTTTTACTTATGCATTGTGGCAACCCTGTCTGTCAAAATTAGTTTCGTTCGTGGGAGGGAGGCGTGGAGAGGCTCAATTAATTTAAGTGACAAGTAGTAAAGGCTGCGGGTCTATTGTATGTGAAATATGTATGTGTCGATAGTAATTTGAGTTCATTTATAAGTGACTTTGTAGGATATGCATCTCGATTGCGAGATGGAGAAAGTAAATACGCAGGGAACAGGGATTAGTACTTGTAATATTGCAGATCACGATATCTTTGTCTCCAATCTGCAATGCGGAGAAGTATTGTGTTATTCTGTAGTTCTTATTAAAGGTGGAGTAACCAATAAAAACAATAGTCTGTGTGTTCCTCAAAACTGTAAAATAAAACAGTTTAACAATTTTTCGGGCTTGTCTAAAACAACGCAATGGCCTATTATAAATTTTAGGTTCAAATGCCTAGTTGAGTTAGGTTTAGAAGAAAATGAACTCGTTGTAGAATGTTGTGGACGAACGTTAGAGTTAAAACTTCATTACAAACCTAGGAAAACATCACTTTCTGTTATTCCGCTTTATATCGTATGCCATGGTCACGACGGTAAATTCCAAGCTCCTGCCGGCGTTGAAAATTCAATCAGAAGTGCTTGCGAAAGAATAGCGCTTGGAGCTAAATTGATTCAAACTGTTATTGCAGAGAAACTGTATGACTGTAATTTTGGTCGTAAGACTTTTCAACTCGAAACAGACATAGACCCATCAGCTCCAGACTGTGTCACTTTTCACAGTCAACTTTCACACGAAAAAGCGCGAAAAATGAAGCCGCATGAACTGTGGGAACACTTTGGGAGAGAACTAATGATGTCTTCTCTAGGCAGCAATAATCGAAAGTTCTTGGCATTTCTGTCATGTACTCGGTACAACCCACCAACTGATGGAACTGTTCCAAATACATACGCAGAAATGCTATCTGCAATGGAGGCTCATGTTGCTTTGGGAGGTGGAGGGCTCGCTATTTTCGGCAGTGCTTGTTTATATACTTGGGCTAAGACAGTGGAAGATGTTGTACCATACTTGACAAATCAGACAAAAGTAGATTCAAAGTACTTCATGGATGACAGCTGCTATAGGTATGTTTGTGTCCTGCCAGCATTTACTTGCAACACTGTGCAATTAAATAGCTTAATTATAGTACTTAAATAGTAATTTTTGTTTCGTCAGAGAAGAGATTTACAATCAGATTTCCTAGACTGCAAGGAGCAGTCTGAATTATAACATACAAAAATGAAAGACAGCCATCCATATTTGTGTAATTAAATAGCTACCACAATACAGATTTACAGTAAGTTATACCCCTGGTACTGTTGTCAGGCTGTTCTTAAACACTTACATTAGAACTACATGTGTTTCTAATCAATTATTAGAAATAATAAATACTCCAGGTAACTGTAGATGAAAAGAAAATTTGCAGTGTAAAGAAAAGTATTTCCCCCCCTTGTAATATGTAGCTAAGTCATAATCTAAACAATAGATTTAGTGCTCTGATTGGATAATCTGTACAGTGTATGATATGTAGGGACCAAAATATTAAAGGTAAAACATTACTGAATACAATGCAACCACTACTTATTTCATAAGCATGAACTGTCATCAGTCGTTCAGCATCCAGTGCTTGTTTTGGGCACTTTGGACCTTTCCCTGCAGTGTGACCTACAGCTATATACATTTGTGTTGCTCTTGTTGCCTAATTTCAACTATCCACTTTCCCATAGGTCATCATGTGGATCGTTTATCATCTCCTAGAATCCAACAAAGAACTTCCACGATTTGTGTCCCATCCATTTGCCTTGTTACGTGTACTGCTCATGTTCATTTCCTTTTCAATAAAGTAATAATTTTGTTATTTACATCAGTTTGTTAGTTATTCAGTCTGGCTGCATATGTCCTCTAATAATTAAAAGCATGCATATCTACATTGGTCCTGCAGCAATTCTCAACTCTTTCACTGGAAGTCCATTCTTCACTTCCTTAAACAGGGCTGGTGATACACACAGACTGTAAACTCCATGTTTCAGACACATTGAAAGCTTGATTTTGTAAATGATTTGGTTTATCAAAACCACACCAGGCCATTTTTACTCTTCTGTTTATTTCTTTTGTTGTCAATGCAGTGAGTCTCCAAATACAAAAACACTCTAATTGTAGGCCCTCGTTTTGTATGATTGTCTTTCCAAAGTGTTATCTTATTATAGTTAATGTTCAGGCATACCTTAAAACTTACTGTAAGGTATTAAATTCTTCCCTTCATTGTTGAAGTTTATTTGTTGTAGAGTCAAACTGTACAGTGTCATGAGTAAAACAAAAGAGGTTCAGGTATGTTCCATAAACTCAACCTACTTTTTTAAATTCCCCAGTGTTGTGGCTGAAAATTATTTCTAGGAATGCCGAGAATGATTTGATGATATGGAATCTCCTGGTCTGTCTCCTGTACTAATTCTGAATTTGTCACTATACTCGAGGAAAGCTGTAGCAATGATGTATATATGCTTCAGCATACTTACATCGTTAAATCAAGTTTCTCAAGGGTCATTTAAGTATAGATTTTTTTTTTTTAAAGCCCTATATCCACTTCAAAGTCAACTTTTCCATTTGTCTAGTTGTAGCCTGATTGTCAATAGTATAGAATCTTCATTCACCTTTCAGTATTTTTCATGTAGTTGGACTCATAAAAGTTTACACAAGAGTAAACTTTTATGGAGTAATCAGTCATTCAGGAAATAACTACCTTATTTAAGAACCAAAGAGTTTCCTTTATCACTTGAGACAAACATATATTATGATTTAGTTTCTAGGAATGCTTCTATTGAATAGGATTTGTTGTATGTTAGCTCTTATGTTTGTTTAGTGTTGCTGTGCAGGCTGAGTGTGGTAACTTACTGAAAAAAAAAATGCTTAAGCACTTAGTTATTATGGATTAACAAGTCTCAAGGAAGGCAAATCCAACAAGTGAACTTTTCTGTTATTGTTTACATGCACGTGACATCTTTTGTTGAATTTTTCCTCTAACATATATTAAACATGTATGTATGTATAGGCTAGGCACTGTCATTATCCGGAGACATTTAAAGTAGTTTCTGCAGGACCCTCTGGAAGTTGATCTTGAGATACATCTGATTCCTTGCTTCTGACACCTGAAAATACATTTAGCTCCTGGGCAATCACCCCTAAGTAATATTCTATGCTGCAAATGGGAATGGAATAAAGCAAGCATGAGTTGAGTAACAACTGTCTGCTCACACAGTTTCTTAATTTATATAATAAAAAAGTATGTCAGCTAGTTTGCCACATGAATAATTAGTGTGCCCTTCACAGGAAAGATTTTAGCCTATGGTCAGAAAAAGTATTGCCAAGTACTTATTCTGTTTTTGTCTGGTGTATGCACTTCTGATTGAGTGACACTACTCATCTGAATCATTTCTCTGTTTTATCTAATACTCGTTGTAAATTCTCTACTGTGGTAAACCATCGTTAGAAATATGCACAATGTAGGATGAAGAAAATCATGTCGCCCACTCCTAAAAAATCTGAGTATACTAAGTTTTCCCTCACTATACATATATGTACACAATAACCCTGATTTATTTGTGGCAAATCATTTTCAAGATGATTACAACACCAGAAATCAAAATAATTTTATGCTGCCCACCCACAGTTTAAAACTTTATGCTCAAACTCCACATTATATGGGTATGAAAATTTATAACACAGTGAAAGGAAGAGAATTGCTCAGCATAAATTTAGAAACACTGAAAACATCCTTTTATGAGAAACTAGTGCAGAAATATTCCATCATCTTTCGGGTGTGCACTCGGTACAGCGACAATTCTTCTGTCCCGAGTGCACACCCGAAAGGTGATGGAACATTATGTCCGCCGGGAAAACTTCAAGAATCACATAGTGCAGAAATGTTACTATTCAGTAGAAGAATTCATAAATTTGAGCAGGAGAGAGCGAGTACTTAGAACTGTTAATCTTAAAAGTTTGTTACTTTTGAAGAAAAATTATTAATTGCTTAATTATGTAATTATTCAGTACTGTATATTATATTACTGGTATTATAAGGAAAATTGTAAACCAGTTTTTGTGTTTTGGCAAGTTGCATGTACTTTAAAGTCAATGGCTTGAAATTGTATGTTATGAGAGAATAAACTTCTATTTCATCAGCATATAGTATATTCTTAGATGTGTAGGACTCGAAAAGTTATTAATGTACACACTGAACAGATGATGTCCACGAAAAGAGCCTTGAGATATTCCTCTTTTTTTATTAGTAGAATTGCCGATCACAGCTTATTTACATGATTCATCTGTAACATATTGCTTAAATAATATTTTAATAATCTGAGTAGTCTATTTTCAATGTCACAGTGTATTTACTTCTTTTATGATCATGTCAAGTGACAGTCAAATGCTGTGTTTAAATCAGTATGTGTTCCAGACACTATTACCCGTTTTTTTCGTATCCATCATAAAGATTAGTCATCAGAACTTCATTTGCTTTTATAGTTGATGGGAGGGATCAGAATCTGAAAAGTTCATTGTAATATTTTTTTCTGTGGAGTAAGATCATCTTGATAGTTTTAGTGAATATTTTGCAATTGAGTTTGATGAATTTATTTGTATGTTCCTTTTGCTGTGAAGTTGAATAATTAAAGTACTGTCTAGTTCTGTAACTTACCTTCCTCTGCAAACGTTCTGAAGCAATTTGAAAGTTTATGTATTATTATGTCTCCAACTTTAACCATTTTTAGAGAGAAACAAAATCAAACAATGGAAAATCCAAGATGGAAGAATGACAATATTATGGAAAGGGTAGACTGCTTCTTACCTTATAGTGGAGTCATTTACTCGCAGACAGGTACAACAAAACAACTGCTAAACAAATAAGCTTTTGGCCAAAAGGTCTTTTTCAAGCGCGCGCACGGAAAAGTGCTGCTTATGGGAGAGGGTAGGGCAGCTAGATACAGGTGGGGTAGGGGGGGGGGTGGGGGAGTGCCAGAAAAGAAACAGAAGTAAAAAGATTAGATGTGCAGGTGGCATAGGAGCCTGTGTAATGCTGGAGTGGGAACAGGGAAGTGGATACATGGATGAAGGTCAGTGATTATTGAAGGCTGAGGCCAGGAGGTTACAGGAACATAAGATATATTGCAGTGACAGTTCCCACCTGCGCAATTCAGGTGGGAACACTACTTGTTAGCTGTCTTATTGCATGTGAGATTTTCTTCCTGTTCTCCCCTTGTATGTGCAAGGTTTACAGCTTTTTACTTGACTACTTTTGTTAAGTAACTGCCCCTTTCATCTATGTCTGTGTAATATACAACTGTGTAGTATGTATGATCTAACATGCTTTACTTACCCCTATTCATTAGACACAGTATTCTCACAGTTTATGCCATGTATATTCTAGAAACTCCCCCCCACGAACCATGGACCTCGCCGTTGGTGGGCAGGCTTGTGTGCCTCAGTGATACAGATAGCCGTACCGTAGGTGCAACCACAACGGGGAGTATCTGTTGAGAGGCCAGACAAATGTGTGGTTCCTGAAGAGGGGCAGCAGCCTTTTCAGTAGTTGCAGGGGCAACAGTCTGGATGATTGATTGATCTGGCCTTGTAACATCAACCAAAACGACTTTGTTGTGCTGGTACTGCGAACGGCTGAAAGCAAGGGGAAACTATAGCTGTAATTTTTCCTGAGGGCATGAGGCTTTACTGTATGGTTAAATGATGATAGTGTCCTCTTGGGTAAAATTTTCTGGAGGTAAAATAGTCCCCCATTTGGATCTCCAGGCAGGGACTACTCAGGAGGACATCATTATCAGGAGAAACAAAATTGGCGTTCTATGTATCGGAGTGTGGAATGTCAGATCGCTTAATCGGGCAGGTAGGTTAGAAAATTTAAAAAGGGAAATCAATAGGTTAAAGCTAGATATAGTGGGGATTAGTGAAGTTCAGTGGCTGGAGGAGCAAGACTTCTGCTCAGATGAGTACAAGGTTATAAAAACAAAATCAAATAGGGGTAATGCAGGAGTAGGTTTACAAATGAATACTACGAACAGCATAGTGAATGCATTATTGTAGCCAAAACAGACACAAAGCCCATGCCTACCACAGTAGTATAGGTTTATATGCCAATTAGCTCCGCAGATGACAAAGAGATTGATGAAATGTATCATGAGATAAAAGAAATTATTCAGATAGTGAAGGGAGTCAAAAATCTAATAGTCGTGGGTGACTGGAATTTGATAGTAGGAAAAGGAAGAGAAGAAAAAGTAGTAGGTGAATATGGAATGGGGGTAAGGAATGAAAGAGGAAGCCGCCTGGTACAATTTTACACAGAACATAACTTAATCATAGCTAACACTTGGTTCAAGAATCATGCAAGAAGGTTGTATACATGGAAGAGGCCTGGCGATATTGGAAGGTTTCAGGTAGATTTTGTAATGATAAGACAGAGATTTAGGAACCAGGTTTTAAATTGTAAGACATTTCCAGGGGCAGATGTGGACTCTGACCACAATCTATTGGTTATGAACTGCAGATTAAAACTGAAGAAACTGCAAAAAGGAGGGAATTTAAGGAGATGGGACCTGGATAAACGGAAAGAACTAGAGGTTGTAGAGAGTTTCAGGGAGAGCATTAGGGAACAATTGACAATAATGGGGGAAGGAAATACAGTACAAGAAGAATGGGTAACTTTGAGAGATGGAATAGTGAATGCACCAGGGGATCAAGTAAGTAAAAAGACGAGGGCTAGTAGAAATCCTTGGGTAACAAAAGAAATATTGAATTTAATTGATGAAAGGAGAAATTATAAAAATGCAGTAAATGAAGCGGGCTAAAAGGAATACAAACACTCAAAAATTAGATCGACAGGAAGTGCAAAATGGCTAAGCAGAGATAGCTAGAGGACGAGTTTATAAGGATGTAGAGACATATGTCACTACGGGTAAGATAGACACTGCCTACAGGAAAATTAAAGAGACCTTTGGAGAAAAGAGAACCACTTGTATGAATATCAAGAGCTCAGATGGAACCCAGTTCTAAACAAAGAAGGGAAATTCAATTCAATTTATTAGCGTCCTTGTGGTACATCATCAGAATGACATAGGACTTGTCAATAAACATTGCAATTTAAAATACATGTACATGAAAATGTATAATTGAATTTACTTATCACTTAGACATTACAATTTTAATAGAACTATAAGAACATTAACATAAAAATATACAAGTAGGATAACAATGTACCCAAAAAAAAAAAAAAAAGCTCGTGGTTCTCACAACAAAGATTATTTCCATTCTTGCATTAACACTGTTTCACACTTTCATAGAAACAGTAAGTATTTAAATGTGAGCAATTACACATATTTATTATGTCAGGGAAATATTAACTGCACTTTTATTGTTAATGATTCATAAACTCTTCAGTACTGTAAAAACTGTTACTCAATAACATGTTTTTTAATTGTCTTTTAAATATTTGCATTTCTGTTGTTATTTTTAGTTCTTTGGGGAGAGCACTGTAGAGGATTTTGGGTTGGTATAGTACACTTTTGTGATACATTGCTGTTTTATGAGTTTCTCTGTGGAAATCATTCCTATTCCTTGTTTCGTAGTTGTGAAATTCTCTGTTTAATGTAGAAAATTCCTCGTTTTCTTTTAAGAAACATACGCTTTCCTATATGTATAAGGATAGTAGTGTCATGATTTTTAATTCTTTGAAAGCATGCCGACAAGAGTCTCTATATCCTATACCTTTTATTATTCTGACTGCCTTCTTTTGTAGTCTAAATGAATGTTTTGTTAGACTCTTGTTCCCCCAAAACTGTGCACCGTATCTTAATAAACTGTGCATGAATGAGAAATAAACACATAACACTGTTTTAATATTACATGAGCTTTTAAGCATTCTAAGTATATAACATGTTTGACTTAATTTTTTGTTCAATGATATTACATGCTTTTCCCATTCTAGTGTTCATCAAACCATACTCCCAAGAATTTAGTGTATGATGCTTGTTCAATCTTACACTTACCCAGTTCTGCTGTAAGGTTAGTTTTTATTTTATTTGTAATATGTCTGAAGTTGATCCACATTGTTTTTCTGGCATTCACAATGAGTCTGTTTTTATTAAACCATCTGTCTGCTTCGTCTGTTGCTAATGTGACTTTTTTCTGTAAGTCAGCTTCACTATTTGCTTTAACAAACAAACTTGTATCGTCAGCAAACAGTACTGCCTCTGCTTCAGATAGTTGACTTGGTAGGTCATTGATAAATATTAAAAACAGTAATGGCCCTAATACAGATCCCTGGGGTACTCCGTACAAAACTCTCTCGAATCTTGATGAATATGTCCTATCTGCATGGCTCATCTCCACCTTCTGATACCTGTCCGACAGATATGATTCAAACCATTTGTGGGCAACTCCATGTATCCCATAGGCATATAACTTCCTAAGCAGTAACTTATGGTCGATGACATCAAAGGCCTTTGGTAAGTCTAAAAACAATCCACAATTTAATTCCTTTCTATTTATGGAATTTAGAACAAGTTGCAAAAAATTGAAGATAGCTGTTTTAGTTGATTTATTTTTACAGAAACCATTTTGCGCATTAACCAATATTCTATTCTTCATAAGAAATTTGTATAGTCTATGATAAATTATCCTTTCTATTATTTTTGAGAAACCTGACAACATTGATAAAGGCCTATCACCGTTCTTGTAAAGTGGCTTTATAGTTGACATTTTAAGTTTTGATGGAAACACCCCTGTCTTAAAAGATTCATTTATAATTTCAGTGAGATGTGAGGCTATGTTTCTTGCACTTTGCTTAATGACTTTGTCAGGAATCCCATCACACCCACATGACATTTTATTTTTTAACTTATTTATAGCATTTAGTACCTCTGATTCAGTTAATGGATAAAGGAACATTGTCATGTCATTCATGGGGATTTTTACCTTGCTATTGGAATTGCATTTAGTTTTAATTAAATTTATGGCTATATTTGTGAAATGTTTGTTAAATATGTTGGCAATCTGAAGTGGGTCCTTAACAGTTTTACCCCCACTTTTAATGACAAAGCTGTTATCTTTTCTTTTGTGTCTACTTATATTTTTATTTATTACCTCCCAAGTTGACTTCATTTTCTTGTTACCTTTCTCAATATATGAATCATTATCAAGCTTCTTAGCTGCAATTATTACTTTCTTGTACAGGCTTCTATAACATTTCACATGTGATTTCAGTGCTACATTCTTCCTGGCTGATTTATTTAACTTTCTGAGAGTGTCTGATGACTTTCTAATCCCCTGTGTAACCCATGTTTTGGTTTTATGTTTAGTTTTGACTCTTTTTATAGGAAAGGCAACATCGAAGCAGTGTTTGTAGCTGTCAAGGAATGAGTCAAACTTTGTGTCGACATCACCATTTGATTCACTACCCCAGTTGTTATTTTCCAGAATGTAATTAAAAATTCTTATTCAGTCATCATTTATAAATCTCCTTTCTCTGTAATTGTTATTGATAACAGGGTCCTTGTAAGATGTGACATTTAAACTCAATTTGATACCCTTGTGATCCGAGAAACCAGTGTCAGTTACTTCAGTGTTATATTCACACTTGTCCTTGTTTATAAATACTTGATCTACTATACTTTCAGACATATTTCTGCGTCTGGTAACTTCATTTACAGTTGCTAGCATATTATGACACAAAAACAGATTGCACAGTTGCTGTTGTTTACTACATTCATTCTTAAAGTTAACATTAAAATCACCAAGAACAATTACATTACGTTTAAGTTCATTCAGTAGTTTCTCAAGGTTTTCCATAAAAATGGCAAAGTTGCCCAATGGTGATCGGTACAAACACACAATAGTAATTTTTAATTTGGTTAGCTCACATATACTATATTCAAAATCTTTTTCTATGCATTTTAGTTTACATTTAATTTCTTTTGATTCTATCCCTGTCCTAACATAAATACATGTCCCACCCCCTTTATGGTTGATTCTACAAAATTTGCTAATCATTTCAAAATTTGGAATAATGATGCTAGACACTTGCATTTCTTTTACCCAGTGCTCACTTACGCATAGTACGTTAATGTCTTTTAGATAGTCAGTTAATAGAACTTCTATTTCAGCTAATTTACTTTCTAGTCCCTGCACATTTTGGTATACAACTGTTAAAGTTTCATGTAGTGGATTTGCTGCACTATTTACCTTTGTACTTTCTTGCTACTGACACTGTAAATATTCTGCCTTTTCTTCTTCTTCGAATTGCGAAGATCCCATAAAAAATAGTCACTACGCACAGCAGCTCTTCTTATCCTGAGGCTCTTCCTTTGAGATGTCTGCAGAGCAGCTGATGAGTTTCTGGATCTAGTAGAATGGTTCTTGGCTGTTGGTGTGGTTGCAGTCCTAGTTACAAGTGAGCATGAGGCATCAAGTGTGTCGAATGTGCTGACAGCTTCATCCTTGGAGGTTTCAGGTGCACACGAGTTTACACTAGGTTTGTAGGCTTTCTCATCTGAAGAAATTGTTTCCTCTTCAACTCTGCTGGATGTTCCTGACATTTCTGCTGGTACCCCATATTCTACCACTCCTTCAGATACTGGTACCGATATGTTAAATATCTCTCTCGTCTTAGATGTTTCCTTGCAAATTTCCATTTGCTCAGTTACTGCTATGGTGAGGATACCAGGCAGTTTGTGTTGATCATTGATATTATTTATTGTTTTCATAATTTGAGCACAGACATACAGTTGTCCTGCTCTATTTAGAAGATCTCCACTGTTTATGAAATGTTGTTTTCTGAAATCTAGCTGGACAAATGTTGAATTTGGGTAGCACTTTGTTATTTTGTGAAGCAGTCTGTTAGATTTTTTTAATTTCTTCGTTAACACGATATTTCTTTAAAAAATCGTATGGAATGCTGGTTACTATCACATGTACATTTTTGAGCTTTTCGAGTCTCTCTTAGCGCTCGTCTTGCTGATAATACATGATTGCAGCGGACGTCTACTCTGCCCCCTAGGATTAGAACACAATCATTTTTCTTTATCTTGGTACTCAGATTTTCGCAGTTATTGACGATCTCTTTCAGTGGAGCATCAGGCTTTATTACACTAGTAACACTGCATCCTGAGTTATATAGGGTTTCTGCCAGTCTTTTTCCGAGACTGTCTGCAAGTATATATACAGTAAAAGCATTATTTGTTGTGCTCAAGTCTTCCGAAGTTTTGCAGTCTATTATACGGTCTTCTTTCTTTTCACAGTCTCTATGTATTATATCATTAACCGATTTTAACGTTTTGAGCACATTATGGGCTGAGTTGTTAAGTTTTCGCTCGAGGTTTTTGTTAACAGTTGCTTGTATGTTAGGTGTAACGAACTTTTTGAGGCTTGTTTACATTCAGTTCTCACGACACTTACTTCTTCCACTCTCTCGCCACAAGATTTTATTTCATCACATAGTTCCAGAGCATTGTATCTGTTTTGTACAGCGATCTTTTTAGTAGCTTTTAGTTCGTATTTTTTAAAATTTACACTCGTTTTAGGAAAGGAGTTTGTGTTAAGTGATGATACTCCATTCAATTCACATTCACGAAGCTTTACTTTCAGGACTTTTATTGTTTTTTTAGCACTTTGCAATTCATACAACACACTTTGTAACACATTAATTTCATGTCCGGTAGCGTAAGCGACTAACATAGCGTTAAATCCATTACAACTTCCCTGACCACATTCGCATGAAAACACAGTTTTTGCATTAATGTATCTCACACACGCAGAATGTATCCATAATTGTGATTCTAAGCAAAGTAGAAAGGTGGAAGGAGTATATAGAGGGTCTATACAAGAGCGATGTACTCGAGGACAATATTATGAAAATGGAAGAGGACATAGATCAAGATGAAATGGGAGATATGATACTGCGTGAAGAGTTTGACAGAGCACTGAAAGACCTAAGTTGAAACAAGGCCCCGGGAGTAGACAACATTCCATTAGAACTACTGACAGCCTTGGGAGAGCCAGTCCTGACAAAACTCTACCATTTGGTGAGCAAGATGTATGAGACAGGCGAAATACCCTCAGACTTCAAGAAGAATAAAATAATTCCAATCCCAAAGAAAGCAGGTGTTGACAGACGTGAAAAATACCGAACTATCAGTTTAATAAGTCACGGCTGCAAAATACTAACACGAAGTCTTTACAGATGAATGGAAAAAATTGGTAGAAGTTGACCTCGGGGAAGATCAGTTTGGATTCCATAGAAATGTTGGAATGTGTAAGGCAATACTGAGCGTACCACTTATATTAGAAAATAGTTTAAGGAAAGGCAAACATACGTTTCTAGCATTGGTAGACTTAGAGAAAGCATTTGACAATGTTGACTGGAATACTCTCTTTCAAAATCTGAAGGTGGCAGGGGTAAAATTGTACAGAAACCAGATGGCAGTTACAAGAGTCTAGGGGCATGAAAGGAAAACAGTGGTTGGGAAAGGAGTGAGACAGGCTTGTAGCCTATCCCTGATGTTATTCAGTCTGTATATTGAGCAAGCAATAAAGAAAGGAAACAAAAGAAAAATTTGGAGTAGGTATTAAAATCCATGGAGAAGAAATAAAAACTTTGAGGTTTTCCGATGACATTGTAATTCTGTCAGACAGCAAAGGACCAAGAAGAAAAGTTGAACAGAATGGACAGTGTCTTGAAAGGAGGATATAAGATGAACATCAGCAAAAGCAAGATGAGGATAATGGAATGTAGTCAAATTAAATTGGGTGATGCTGAGGGAATTAGATTAGGAAATAACACACTTGAAATAGTAGAAGAGTTTTGCTATTTGCAGAGCAAAATAACCAATGATGGTTGAAGTAGAAAGGAAATGTAGACTAGCAATGGAAAGTGTTTCTGAAGAAGAGAAATTTGTTAACATTGAGCATAGATTTAAGTGTCAGAAAGTCTTTTCTGAAAGTATTTGTATGGAGTGTAGCCATGTATGGAAGTGAAACATGGACAATAAATAGTTCAGAGAAGAATAGAAGCTTTCGAAATGTTGTGCTGCAGAAGAATGCTGAAGATTAGATGGGTAGATCATATAACTAATGAGGAGGTTCTGAATAGAATTGGGGAGAAGAGAAATTTGTGGCACAAGTTGACTAGAAGAAGGGATCGGTTGGTAGGACATATTCTGAGGCATCAAGGGATCACCAATTTAGTATTGGAGGGCAGCATGGAGGGTAAAAATCGTAGAGGAAGACCAAGAGGTGAGTACACTAAGCAGATTCAGAAGGATGTAGGTTGCAGTAGGTACTGAGAGATGAAGCAGCTTGCACAGAATAGAGTAGCATGGAGAGCTGCATCAAACCAGTCTCTGGACTGAAGACCTGCACATGCATTTAAAATTACGTGTTATGAGCAATAAATTAAATTGAATTGAAAACTTTTATCTATATAAAATTTCTTCCCTGATGAATTTGTTCCCTTCTAGCTTTGTGTGTATTTTTACTCTGGATCTCACTTGTCTGTTTAGTTGCTGTTCAAAACTTGTAAAATGTAGTCAGTTTCATTTTTAGCTCCTTTTAAACTTAGCCAAGACCATTTTCTATCTGGTATCTCCTGCAAGAATCAGTTAAGGACAAATATGATGATCTTCTCAGTAAAGTCTGCCAACATGTGACTTCTTGTATCATGAACAAACATTCCCCCTGATGAATTATTCTTTAATTATTGTACTACTTTCACATTAAAAATCTGTCAGTGGCATCATGTTGTGGGACTTCATCATTTATTTGTTTCTCTAACTCTTTGTGGAGGTCTCCTTACTCCTCTTTGCTAAATACAGGGTAAAACAGAACCCCACTGACAAACTTACAGAGGTGATAGTATACTGGGCTTTAAAATGCATACCTTAAGAGCTATGAGAACTTGTTCTGTAGAAGAAATATGTTTCACAGTGGCGAAGATGAAACAGTGCTTACAGCTCTTAAGGTATGCACTTAAGAATCCGTATTTACCGGACATATTTTCCTTACTTTCGTACATACTGCCATCTCCGAAAGTTTTTCGGAGGAGTTCGGGTTAACCCTGTATATTTAACTGATTTCCATGGAATAGATTTTGATTATTTTTAAAAGAAGTCTTTTTATTGTGTATGATATTCCTTCACATTGGTATATGGTTTTTATTTTTCTTGAGAGTCCAGAGTGCTAACTACTATGTCACCTCACTCGGTGATAGTCAGTCTGTCTTTGTCTCTATCATCTGTATTACATTTGATTGAAATAGTTGCAAACTTTGACACAACGAACTGTCTGCAACGTGATTCTGTGAGAAGTCCACCCATATTTCTTCCTCATAGTGATTCAAGGTATTTACCTTATGTGTACTAACTACCACATAGTCACACAGAAAGAATTCGCTTCGCGGAGAGACTGCGGGAGATTGCACCTCAGTCTATGAACGGAACACAAGGATTTAATGTGATAAAATCTCTCATTCCCTTGATTTATTCATTGTGCTCTGTAAATCTCATCATGAAGGAGAACCTTTAGGGATACCGAAAAATTGAAGCTGAAACAAATAAAATTAACTATTAGAAACTGTTTAGTAATTAGCTGTTGCTGAACAGATTTTAATCATACAACAAAAGTTACATTACATTTTTGACAGATCCCTGTTAACAGTTCTTCCTGTCCTGATAACAGCAACAGCAACAGTCAGTTGTTGAATTTAGAGATAATCCTGTAATTTGTAGGATGGGTGATTAACTGGATGTTCTTTTGATTTTGTTTTGAATTTCTAGAATTCCACGGTCTCTTCCATTATGTGGTACGGGGCTTGTCAAAGACCTCCCTCACCAGAATACAGGACAACAGTCTGATTCCTCACTGGACCATGAGGCAAAGGCTACTTGCAAAGCACTTTATGAAAAGACTACACAGATAATGAAAATGAAAAAACCTAAAAGAGTATGTTGGCAGCAAACATTGTACCTGCAAATAAACAAGTACACATACATTACATTTAATTAAGAAGACATAGGTTACACTACTAACAGCCATTAGTTAGAGAAATATAGACAAAGATATGAGCTACCTTGATAGATCCACCTTTGACGTATTTTTGTGACAGGTTGATGACTTCAGGCATATTTCCTGACAGACTTAAACTGCAAGTAAGATTGCTTGTCATGTCCATTCCATGGCTTAGCCTGCAGAAGCTACACATCTCCTGATTAACAATAAATTGTGTGCAGTTTAAAGAGTTTAGCCTTTGTTGGCTGAGTTTTGGTTTGATGAACATGAGGATCTCAAGCTGGAGGCTGGTCAGCACAACCAGTTGTATACAACTGTAGACTCTGGGAATGCTTCAGGAACCCACCTTAGTCATAAAGGTGGAACTGGTTTGTTATGGAGATCAAAGTTCTTGACTTATCTATCTGTATCGCAAGGATGGTAAAAGTCTGTATATATAAACAAATAAACTGTCAATAAGGTGGATGAGTGTTGAAGAGAAACATACCAAACCTCATTCTTATTATGAAATGAATAGATTGATGGGGAGAAACCGTTGAATGAAATGAAATCATTGACTGACTTGAAAATCAGTGCAAACTGTTAGGATACGTTGAACCTGGATGTAATGACACTGGAAGTTTGTGTTGGTGTAGCATACCTGAAAGTTTTGCAGTGATAGCCTTTCCTGTGTCATAGCATTTCATTGATTTCATCCGCATCAATTCATTCATTTCATTTCACTGCCCTTGATTCATTTCAGATATACTCATTGAGGCAGGGTAAGCCACAGTATTCCAACTCCATTCCCCAGTGGTGCTGTTCACACATACTCTAGAGAGCAACCTCTGGTATTGGTGTTCAGAAATCATATATGGAAAAAACAGTTACAGTGAAAGTTTGAGTCAGGCCTGAAGGTGTGCTTAAATAGCGTAATGGTTAAAACGACTGTATATGAAAAGCAAGAAATCTGTGGTAGAGTCCTGTATCAGAGCAAATTTCCAATTGTATCTACATATTCTGGTATACTCATTGGGCTCTGCTTGAATTGGAATGTATTTCCCATGGGTCATGTTGGATAGAAATTGATCTTGAAATTCAAATAATACCATTGCCAGGATTTTGTTTGTGCTCTATGGAATACTAACACCCACCAACCAGAGGAGGCCTGACACTGAAGTCATCCTATTGACAAATTGTCAGAATATTAGATAACAAGAACATATCACACAATGTTTTCCTTTACATGTTTATAAAGATCTGAGTGAAAAGGATGCTTCATAGTACTGTACTAATTGAAGTATTCTTAGCACAACAGGCATCTCATGTACTGGGTGAAAGTAGTGAGGGAGTGTGTCCTTTACAAACTGGGAAACCTTAAACATTTTATTACAGTAAAGGAGCTACAACATGTTATAATGTAATGTCAGTTGCCATGAGCTGAAAGAGAAGTCAAAAAATTGTTGTGTGCTGAAACTAAGAAAGTTGAGTGAACGAGGAACTAGAGAATAAGCTGATTTCATACACACATTCAGCTTGCCAGTGTTACTAGAATATGTGAAAGCAGAAGATCATTGTATTATAGTATATCCCTACATTGATCAATCATTATATTGCTATAAATATCAGCACATTGGCCAAATTGGCTTGGTGTGTGGTGTGTAATGACCTGCCTAACTGCATAAAATGTGGTAAATGTATGAAGCTGGAACAAGAGCTACCTCTCATCCCTTTTGTGATCCGATAACCATCTGTTATGGAGTAGAGGAGAATAAGATACAATAAATCAAACTTATGAACAAATATTGTACATGGAGGTGAAGGAATAGTGTAAGATGCAGCAGCCACAAATCTGCCCAAATTCATTCAAACCTGTTGCTGTGAGATTGGCCTCCAGAGCTAATTCAACATCACATAGATTATTCTATGTACCTACTGAAAAATTCAGTCTTCTCCAAACAAAAACCAAACAAGGTACTAGCAATCATACATGGCTTAATCATTTATTGCAATAAGATAAAGTCAAAAGTAAATATTACTCTTTCACCCACGTTCAAAGCAAAAGTTGCAGAATAGGGAACAGATGTTCTAAACAGAACAGGTCTTAAACCATATCATAGCAGAGGCAAAAACTTCAACTGAACAGAGTTGAAAGACAAAGCAGCAACCAAAAGGGAGCCTCCAAAATCGTTGGTACACAGAGCTCCCTGTCACAACCTTGATCCACCACAATGATGCTTCCATGCCAGAGTCTACAGGCTGGCTCAGAAGGCAGTCTATCGTTTGGTGGCACAATTGCCACTGCAATGATGGAGAGTTGAGGAGTGTGGTAAATGCTCAAGTGCAGACTGACCACTCAGAAGCTGACAGAATTTCAAGTTGCAAGGGATGAAAAAAGACCAATCATAAAGAACTACCAGAAGTTCCTCAGTTCCTACACACTTATAAAAAAGAAAACAAAAAGTTCTGCAAAAATTTGAGAAGTCTCCAGGAGCATTTCCAGTATGTTCCAGAGGGCCAATACCAGCCGTATCCCCACAAGGGAGCCAACAACACAAGCACTGTAGACATTGCCTGGGCAGTGGTAGGATGTCACCACAATTAGGATGGATCCAGCCACTCATCACCACAGAGAAATCACAGAGATAGGCAGATGGAATTTTGCTTCCAACAACAATGAAAAGTAAAATTGCCTTAGTCCATGCCAGACCTCAAGTAATCTAAAATCAGGTCTGTGGCTCCAGGTAGTGCCCTCAGTAAAACATGCTTTGAAGGCTTACTTGCCAAAGCAAATCATCCTCTAATTTTTTATTGGTGAAAGCAATTCTTGCGCCCCCCCCCCCCCCCCCCCCCCCCGGAAACAGATGAGGAATGCCCTTCTCAGAGTATTTACCACAGGGTGGCACTTTTTAGCTACATAGTTTCACACCTATTGGTGTGCATGGTCAGCCAATGACTAACACGTGTTCTAGAAAACAAGAAGCTTCTAGTTGTCAACAGTGTGGATTCAAGAGAGATCAATCAATTACTGATAATCTGACGCAACTAGAGGAAGATATACAGAAGGCCATGCAAGGTACATTGCTTAAAGTGTCCTCTCCTTTTATTCATATAGTTCTTCCTGTCTAAATGTTACTTCAAATTCCACATGGCTCATGTTCTGTCACCAGTTTAAGCACCAGAATGAGCTCTCAGTGGTCCATTTTAAGTGTCAAATTGTTTACACGAGAGATCAACAGAATAATACTCACACTGAGGAATCCAGTTAGTGCTCTCTATTTCTGAAAGAGTTCTCTATTTTCCACTTCACATTGCCACCTGGTAATCTAGCTTTACAAGACTGGGGAAGTGGGCAGATAGTAGTGAAATTAAATTCTCGTCAGAGAAAACAGTTTCTGTTAATTGTAACTATTTGCATTGAGTTTTTAATGCACCTAAACTCCAAATGAGGGACCCTATTCTCAGTTTTAAAATTTGGTTAGCTACTGTTGTCTGTACACATCAGAGACTGACATTGCTGATGCCTAAAGAACTTGATGATGATGATGATGATGATGATGATGATGATGATCAGTCTCAAGACTGGTTTGAAGCAGCTCTCCGTGCAGCATTATTCTATGTAAGTCTCTTCATTTTCGAATAACTACTGCAACCTACATCCATTCAAATGTATTGATCCTGTGGTCTCTCTAAAATTTTAACCCAACACATTGCATATTTATTATCAAACTGGCCATTCCTTCATGTCTAAGGATATGTTGTATCAACCGATTCTTTCTTTTAATCAAATTTTGTCATAATTTTTCCCCCCAATTAGATTCTGTAACTTCTCATTGCATATCAATTTACCCATTTAATCCTCACCATACTTCTGTAGCACCACATTTCAAAAGCTTCTGTTCTCTCCTTTTCTGAACTGTTCATAGCCCACATTTCACTTCCTTAAAGGCTACACTCCAAACAAATACTTTCAGAAAAGTTTTCCTAACACTTAAATTTATATTAAATTTTAACAAATACCTCTTCTTCATAAACGCTGTTCTTGCTATAGCCACTGTGCACGTTATATCCTCTCTCATCCGAACATAATCAGTTGGTTTGCTAACCAAATAGAAGAACTCATCTACTACTTGCAGTGCCTCATTTCCTAATCTGAGTCCCTCAGCATCACCTGATTTATTTAGACTACATTCCATTACCCTTGTTTTACTTTTGTTGATATTCATCTTATAAACTCTTTTCAAGACACTATCCACTCTATTCAACTGCTCTTCCAAGCCTTTGCTGTCATTGACATAATTACAGTGTCATCAACAAGTCTTAAGGTTTTACCTGAATTTTAATGCCCTTTCCCAATTCCTCCTTGGTTTCCTTCACTGCTTGCTAAATGTACAGACTGAATAACATCAGGTATAGGGTGCAGCCCTGTCTCAGTCTGGTTTCTGCAAAAGTTGTAAATAACCTTGTAGTGCCAGTATGTTATCCTTACCAGCATCAGAACTTCAAAGGGTGCATTCCAATGAAGATTGTCAAAAACTTTCTCTAAATCTACAAGTACTATATACTTAGGTTTGCTTTTCTTTAATCTGTATTCTAAGATAAGTCATATGGTTAGTACTTACTGCCTTGCGTGTTCCTGCATTTTTCCTGAACCCAAACTGATCTTCCTCAAGATCAGCTTCTACCAGTTTTTCTATTCTTCTGTAAATAATTTCCATCAGTATGTTGCAAGCATGATTTATTTAATTGATATTTTGGGAATATTTACACCTGTCAACACATGCCTTCCTTTGAATTTGAATTATTACATTCATCTTGAAGTCTGAAGATATTTTGTCTGACTTGTATATTTTTCGCACCCAGTGGAATAGCTTTGTCATTGGTAATTCTCTCAAGGATCTCAATAATTCTGTGGGAACATTGTCTACTCAAGGGGCCTTGCGCTGACTAAGGTCTTCCATGCTCTGACAAATTCTTCTTATAAGAGCATATCTCCCAACTCATCTTCATCTACTTCTTTCCTTTCTATAATATTATCTTAAAATTAATTCCCCATATATAGCCCTTCTATATATTTGTTCCAACTTTCAGCTTTCCCTTCTTTTTCTTGGTACTGGCTTGCCGTCTGAGCTCTCGATATTCATACCCCATTAGTCCAAAAGGTTTTTAGAGACTGGATTAACAAAAAATAGACATGTTAAAGCAGTGATTTTAATGCTTCAGGTGTTCTACGTGCAGGCACGTGTGTATCGTCACCCTGAGTACAATGCATAGAACATCCTTACAACCATGTTAAACTGTCAGAAAAATCCTTCTCTGGGATATTCAACTTGTATGTCACATTGACTTGAATGTTGGTTATGGCACCAAAGAGTTGACCCTCCATGCGAATTTCTGCTCTTTTATGGTAGATTCATATTAGTAACACAGTCTCATCAACTGTGATGAATTTTGCCAAAAAGGAATTGCTTGTGTTTTGGATCTAATCAAGCTGTGGCAGACATTCGCACTTGGTTGATTTTGTTCAAGAGTCAAGGAGTACAGGACTAACTTTGTACACACTATTCTCTTTTTCAAAACATTCTGAGCAATTTAGAGATTTTACGCCATTGTGATTTGTTACACAACACGATTGACACAGTAGTATCACATGTCCTCTACTTAACACTGCCTGCTCAGAACTGACTAGCCAACTGCACATCTGTTAACAGTTGTTAGTTCAAATTACTACCATAGTTATTGCACTGACATCACTTATATGCTAGGACAGTATACAGCTGTTCCTCTTTTCTCCAAATATGTCTTCAATCTTCTTATAGCCAGCACCTATCTTTCCCCTAGTCATAAATGCTTCTATATCCTTGCATATCTCCTATAGCCACACCTTCTTTGCTATTTTGCATTTCCTGTCACTCTCATTTGTAGATATCCATATTCCATTTTGCCAGCCACATTTGTATGTTTTCTTCTTTCATCAAGTAGATTCAATATCTTATGTTTTATCCATAAGTTTCTGCTGGGCTTTTTCTTTTTCCCTGTTTGATCCTCTGCTCCCTTCACTAATTTATCTCTCAAGGGTATTCATTCATCATCTGTTGTGTTACTTACTCCAACTTAAGGATAAAAGCTCTAAAATTTTAGCTGCAGGTCATGATGAACAACAAACAGAATCAGTCCGAGTTTTGCAATGTCTAAGTGCAGCCCTGACTTGGTTATGGGTTTGCAGCTTATACGTTGGCTAGGTACCACATTGATCTGGTGCATCATGAGTGAATTAGGCTGATAACAGGTGCCTTTAAGATGAGTCCAATACCCATGCATTGTGCTTAATGCAGCGAGCCATCATCTGCTAGACTATGAAAGCTGCTCATGATGCATTAGGCCACCCTACTGACATCCGTCACATACCATTGCTTCGCTCTAAATGGAGCACACTTCCACAAACTTACCATGAGCAATGAGGCCATCTGGAATTTGCAAAAAGCAGAGTGTAGTGACCCTTGGTTCTTAACAAATTGCAATTTGAAAAAGGTATATACAGTCACCAACCCAGTTATTAAAGAAGCCCAAACTAATTTGATAACTGTCGACATATGGAAAGAACTATAATGCAGGCTAAGTTTTCAGTCCATTATTTAGTGAAATATTAACTAGATTGTGGTATGTGCAAATTATTTGTGGCATTCACCAAATCTGTTCTTGTGATTCACTTATTGAATGAATTCACAGTTCATTCACTACAGGAGATGATATGAATTCAATCTATGAAATTCCTCATGTGCTTTGACACTGTGAGTCACTTTCAATCTATTCAACACTTGAACCTTCCAGACAAGCAAGTAAAAACCATCTCGTACTCCCTTCTTTTCCTACGGAGACGGGGGGAGGTGGTATTAGTCTGCTGGGCACAAGGATGTATGAAACTCTGGAGAAAAAAGTCTGCATACAAAGCAGCTAAGGATGTATGCATGAAAGAGACTACTGAGGCACAGTATCATGTGTCAATAGGGGGGAAGAGTTGCTGGCAGTAAGGAACAAGCAGCTGAGGCAGCCTTCTACATGGATCCACCTGTATGTAATGCTTGTGGCTTACAGATGTCTGTAAGTCGCGCTTAAATGAATGTTTTTTCTATCATGGCAAGTGAGTAGAAACTGGTTTACAACATGATCTGAATATCTTGACTAACTGTTTTAGTTCTTTCTGCTGTCCTATTTGTATTTTAAAAATAAATTTAACAAAAGGATATGTCAGCAGATTTCAATTGTGTGTGCCTCAGTGCCAGTGTATAACAGTTACTTTTAAGTTTTTGCAGTTGACCACTAGATGGCACTATTGAGTTGTGACATTAGTATTGTATTAAGTTCTGTCACCATTTTTTAGAAAAAGCAATGGCAGCTCAAAAATTAGCCGAATAATTTGTTTACAATGAGTGTTTAAAGAAATAATGTGACATCAACATGTGAGTTACTGTCAGACAGAGGCATCTTTAGGCTCATCAAAGACTTGCAGTACATTTGATATTGCATTAACATTTAGTTGTGAAACAAGATGTTGCTGATAATATGGCACAGGCCATTTAATTTTTAGTTTTGGACCTCCGTTTCTGTATGGTGTCTTTTTTTAGCCCTTTTCCATATGCCTGTTTTTAGCTGTCTTCTGTTATGTTAATTTGGACTGACATTTAATTGTTTTTTAACTCCTTTTATGTCTTCGTGTTCCATAGCTTTGACTTTGGTGCATATGACCCCAGTTGTTTTTTGCACCCTAAAGCAAAACAAAACCAAAACAAGATGTTGCTGATAGGTTC